>NW_010231762.1:76530-95047 GCF_000690775.1 Eurypyga helias | reverse complement strand
AACCGCTTCTGTGTGAACATCTGGAAGGAAAGAGAGATTTCAAGGTAGCGTTCGGGCAGAAGCGAGCGGCCTGTGTATGCAGCGCACCTGTGCGCAGGTTCGTCTGCGTGCCAGCGAGGCTGACAGCACCTATCGAGTGATGAAAGGCCAGGAACGCGCGGGAGTTCTCCTCACGGTGGAAAAAGCAGCTGCAGTGAAAAGTGCCGTACCAACAAAGCCCTGTGCCTCGTACAATATTCCCAGAACAGTGCTGCGGTATTTGAGAAGCAGGAACTGCGCTTCCCCAGAGCAAACCTGTGTGACCAAGAGCTGTTACTTCAGCAACCGTTACTGTTTCAGTGAAAGCCTGGTGCATCAACTTTGCCCATTTTTTACATGAATGAGGTTTCCAATTCACGGAAAAGTCACACAGACTAAGTGAAATGGAACACTTGCTTTGAAATGTGAGGTATGTGAAATGTCACAACAGAAATAGCATCAGATCCCCTGGTCCTAAATCCTCCTCCTGCCTCCTTCACTTGGCTTTATTAAGTATTAGGTAGGGTTGATCTGAGGGGGAATGAGAAAAAAAAAGCACTCTGAGCGCAGGCCTGGCGCTTGGCAGGTGGGTGCCACACACAGCTCACACCAGGCTCCTCCAAAGGATCCAATGGATCCCTTCTCCCTCTTTTTTTAGAGCGTCTCTACCTTTCACGTGTGTATGCAGCTGTCTGCCTCTCCCAGTCTGAAAAAGGCAACCTATCATTTCTAAAAGACATTAGCAACGTGTTTTGATGAATTACTTTTTTTGAGCAAATCTTTTAATTACTACCACAACTATACATTTAAATAAGTCTGCCTTTAGTTTACTACCTTGCACTATTTGTCTGCGTATTTCTATGGGTTTGGGACAAGACGTGCATGAGGTTCTGCGGGTTTAACCAGAAGTTTAACCTCTTCTGGTTAAAGAGGCCGCCACACACTGACCATCTGGCACACAGCTGGCAGCACGTTAGACGCTGCCCTTAACCAGTCACCATCAGGCAGCTGTGGAACACGCAGCAAGTTGCATGACTACTTAGCTGCTCCCACCTCTGAAGTAGGAGCACGGTGCAGCAGGTTTCATTCAGGGTGATCCCATTTCTGCTGCTGCAAAATCTGTTTCAAGACTACCCCTGTAGGCTGGTTTGGCAGCACACAGCTTGTTTCCTACTCCTGTGTCGATGTGGTGGCAGCTCTGAACAGCGTTCCCCAAGAAAAGCAACAGGAGCAAGAAGAGTATGTATCTCTAAATAAAGAGCTGTTGGTGGGATCACATCAGTGTAACTAACTCGTTTTAAGTAACAACTGGGAAGGATGACTAGAAACATTAGATGATACACTCTGCTGATAAGCCACAGTGTCTCTTTAATAACAGTGTTCCCTATCTGCTGCCAGGGTTTAAGCCCCTCTTAATGGAAAGACCGCAGGGAAGAGTAAAAAGAGCATTATCAGCTGCTTCTGTGAGTTGTTTCTTGCTTTTGTTTTATATCATGAAGAGGACGAGTGTGTCAGTGAAAGCAAAGCAAGAAAAGCAAATAGCAAAGCTGGAAAAGCATGCTCAAAAGATAAAAGAGCTGTGTGGCTGACAGGCCAAAATGGAGGAAGATTGCAATGCTGCCATCAAACCAGAAAACAATTTCTCTCCTGTCAAGTCGTTATTATCAAGTAGAAGTTTTAAGGTCTTTCTTGATATTAAAACCTGATGAAAAGTTTATGTGAAAAGTATCAGGCTAAGAAAATAAACAAAGTAAGTCTTTACCTAACAGCATGTCCCCAGGATGAATTCCTACCTGCTCACTCCACACCAATGCCAATAACGTCTACAGGACGGAACATGCTCACTAATGGTTTGTGTTTCTTATCCAACAAACAGGGAATTTTCTTGGTTTTCCTTCAAAAGATAGCAATTACATCTCAAGCAGTAAAAAGTGAGGTTTCCCTTTAAAAAAAACCCCAAAACTCTACAGCAATTTTTGGAAGAGAACATATTTTGCTTATCAAAACAGGAATAATTATTTGTATATTTTCATATTTATGACTGGTTTTTACTGCACTAGGAAGGGATGATGTGTAATTCAAATTCTTCAAAAGATTTTTAAAGGAGGACAGCTGACAGAAAATCATTATTAAAATGCTCAGTGACAGCTGGACATTGAATCATAACCTGAGAATTTTTTGATTTATTTTTTGATGCTTTTTTAATGTAAGAAGGTAAACTCATCAGCTTAATTAAAAAACAGTCTGCAGGGTTCTGATTTTAAAATGAGTCCACAGGAGACCAGGAATTGAATTGTTTTCTTAATAAAGAACACACCTGATATGTTTATTTGTAATGGATTGCTGTGGAATAAACAAAATTTTAGATTACTAAAAAAACCCCAACTGACCCAAAACCCAACAGGAAAGCTAAAACAATGGAAAAGATAAGAAGCACTGAATAAAAGAGAGGGAAGCTGACTGGGGAGGAGCCTGATCCCAGCCCAGCCAGCAAGGTCAACTATTCTGAAGGCATTACTTGGGAGTATGGAGGCTACCAAAAAAACAGGACACATTTCTAGAAAATGCTGAGGGCAGACAGTCCAGAGATGGTCCTGGGACTATGAAGGGCTTACAGGCTCCAGGGTGAGAGGAAAAAAAGGCAGCAGAAACAGTCAAGCTTGTATGAAAGATCTTTTCACAACGGTCTCTCCCAGGAACAAACTCTTGGCTAAATGAAGTGTCTCTAAGCATATAAAGGCTAAAGATCAGGTAAAGAATGAATAACAGCCTAAATATTTTTTATGGTCTGCTTTTTGAAGGAAAGAGTATTGATTGGTTCTTTAACCTATTCTGACAGTCTTGTATAGAGTTGACTTGTTAAGCTAATGAACAGCATTCAAGCCATTCATAGAATCACAGAATGGTTTGGGTTGGAAGGGACCTTAAAGACCATCTAGTTCCAACCCCCCTGCCATGGGCAGGGACACCTTCCACTAGACCAGGCTGCTCAAAGCCTCATCCAGCCTGGTCTTGAACACTTCCAGGGATGGGGCATCCACAGCTTCCCTGGGCAACCTGTTCCAGTGCCTCACCACGCTCTCCGGGAAGAACTTCTTCTTGATATCTAATCTGAACCTCCCCACTTTCAGTTTAAACCCGTTCCCCCTTGTCCTGTCACTACAGGCCCTTGTAAAAAGTCCCCCCCAGCTTCCTAGTAGCCCCTTCAGGTACTGGAAGGCTCTCACACCTAGAGGCTAAATCCCAAAGTATTGAGAAATTGGAGAGGTGAGGGAAAGCCAGTCTGATACTTAAGAATTACACTGGAGAACAGCTCATGGGTTACAACATCTATCCTGTAACCACAGCAAGACAGAAACAGCAAGTACTTTTTTTCCCACCAAACATCAGCTTCAGGTACGCACTTTCCATACACATGCTTTGCTTTCCTCTAGCTTTTAGCTTTGCTGTTCTGATCTACACACCAATGTCACTGATGTATCACAAGGACTGTTAACCAAAATACAACTAACACTCTCTTTTCTTAGTCTTATGAAGGATGGGTTTAAACTTAGACTGAAATGTACATTCCTCACCAAAGGGTGACCCTAGTGATTGGCTTCTCACCAATTTGAGCAAGTATGGTAGCTCTTTGCCTTTATTTGGTGACAGATAGGGTGTCCACCATATAGTAGGTGACCCATCCCCTCCCAGTGCTTGCCCACAATCTCTCCCTAGCAGCTACTGAAAAAATACACATATAGACTTGTAACAGCAATTTATACAATTGTTACTAGAAGCTCCTTGTTAACTCAAGGAAGAAAATCACATTTGTGATACACACTGGGACAAAGTATAATGAGGGTAAGAAGACATACCCAAGTTCCCTCTGGACAGGAAACCGCTTATCCCCTCGAATCCCATCAGCACAAAGCAGTTTGTATTCTCCACACATCACACAGAGCACCAGCAGAGACCATCACATCAGAATTTCAAACCGTCCCTGGGAGGGTGATGCCCCTTGTATTGCAGGTCTGACCAAGTGTCTGACCTGTCTTCTCAAACAACCCTGGCACACTCAGGCTAACTGAATTCACCATGTTGTGACTGAGCATTACTTTAAAACACAGATTTCTTGTTAAATTTGCCTGAAAAAAAATTGTCCATGTATGAAGATTTTGTCCAGAAACACCAGTTAGGAGCTTTCATTAACAAACAAACAAACAAAATCAACAAAAATCCCACCTCTTCTCTCTTTCCTCATAGTATGGCATGCTACAACTTCTCACCTACTATAAACTTCAAACTCAGTTTCAAACACACACATTCCCTGACACCGCTGCACTCAAGCCTTCTGAAAAAGTCCTGGGACTAAGTAGAAAGGAAATGCTTTTAGGCAAAATGTTCTTTCATGCAGAAGTCTGTGACATTCTAACTACACTGTTAGAGCTGCTAAAACGTCTCCAGGTCCCGACCCTTCAAAGCACTCCTATAGGTAACAAAATCTTTAAACTCTTCCCACTGGCTTTTCCACAAGGAAGTCTCAACGGAAAATCTAGAGCACAGAGTAAAATATCACCACCTCTGTCTACAGTTTTAGGAACCAATGTGCAGGTCCTTATCTTCTATCATCCTCCGCTGTTTTAGGTTGGCCAACCATATGCTGAATCCAATTGTGAGTCTGTACTCTAAAGAGTAAAGCAACACACTTGGGAAAACTAATTGCTTAACTTGTGCTGTTGCAATCAACCTGGTGTTCAGTATTCAACCTGACCCGTATTTCTCACAGGCTGCCTGGTAATACTGAGCAAACTTCAGACAAAACAGTTCTATCCCCAGTCTTTCTTCTGTTGCATTCACATACATGTATTTGTTTATCCTCTCTCCCTTTACTTTCATTGACAGGATAGAGAGGGCAAGCATGCTCTTGGGAGTAAAGTCAGCAAGTGAAATGCAAAGGAAGTGGAACTGTAAAATGAAGCACGTGGTGGAGAGAAAGTCTGCCTTCAATGAGCTAACGATCTATTAAACAAGAGCTGAGGTCTCAAAAACAACAGGCAGGGAAATTAAAACTAGCCTAGAGAATGAGGGTCCCTAAGCTCAGACTCCCAGAGCAATGACCCATGGCTTTGGCCACTGCGCCCTGCAATCAGAAGCTCTCATCTACTGCAAACAGAGGTGAATTCCTCATTCCATGAGCTGCTGGCAGGTGGGCAGTGTTCGAGGGCTAAAAAATAATAATGCCCAGAAGTATAGGAGTAAACACTGTTAATTACAGATTGCTCATACTCTTTACCCCTTTTTCACAGTGTTTTTTAACCATTTATTCCCTACATTTTGGATGACCTGGTATGTAATTTTTTTGGGGCGAGATGCGACAATTATTTTTAGTCAGTAGTGGGGTTGGCACACAGAAAGCAGGTCTGGCCAGAAGTTTCAGTCTGGTTTGTATTGGCTCTGGGATAGGAAAAGTCTATTCTGAACTTTTACTGAAGTTTTTTCTGTAGAACATCCTTTCTCTCCTCCTTGCACAAATGTCTGTGCATTTATAATACGCGGTGAGTAGGCAGCTCCTGGTAACATGACAATGTAACTGGGAGCAGGACGGTCCCAAGGACCATGCGAAGGTTTAGCATCCTTGCTTTTTATGGGATAGCCCACAGACACAACTGACATGCTCACAGAATGGCAGATTCTTAAGATCAAGAAGGTTGAAGCTCTGCACTAATGAGTTGAGAATGCCAAGTGATCTTTGCAAAGAGGTTATTTATGTATATATAATACATATTTATGTATTATTTATACTGCAGGAGAGGATCAGCCCTGAAGTCAGATGTTTAACAAGTAAGTAAAATCACAAATAAGTCTGTCTCAGGGAAGCCAGCATCTTGGGTGGCATCAAGGTGGAAGAAAAGGCAGAGAGGTGTCTCGCAGGAGGCAGTAGGAGCAAGGGCAGTTACTGCTTCATCAATGCCTAGTGCAACAGAAGAATCCTAACAGCTTCTGAGTTATTATAGGCAGGCAACTGATACTATGGGAAACAAGCACTACTGAAGGTGAATTTTTAGCTGAAAATTCTAGATAAGACAGTGCTAAGTATAGCAATAGTATGCTAAGTAATTATACAGGGGAAAGGTTGGCAATTGCTGCCTTACAGGAAACTAGTAGTTGAAAGTGTCTTATGAGTTTAATCAGACCTTTGTTGTAGCTACCATGGAAACGAAGGATATATTGAGAATTCATTTCCTAATATGTGGCCTGTAAATACTCTGAGTAGAGATAATTTGGTAGCTACATCTATTGGAAATGCAATCAGGACATACTAAATAGGGTGAGACATGGTAAATGTGGGATCATCAGAACAGATTGCAGTTAGGCTTTGTCTTTTGATTGTCCTGGGTTGACAGCACTGACTTATTTTCAGGCAGATACAGGGTAACTGATTTCATAAAAATCGCTGTGCTCATCCAACAGAGGTCAGTCCTTGGAAAATCATCTCACCCCTGGGAATGTGAAAGTAAGTGAGTCCATATAATAACGGATCTTTGCTGTGGGTGATGCTATAATGAAGCAGTTTCAGAATACTTTCACAATCTCTCTGGTATTAAGATAGGAATCACACAGCCCGAACAGTGTGACACCTAATTTCTCTCCAGCTGCAAGCAGGTGTGCTATTAATTCTGAAATACAATGTTCACCAGCAACACAGAGAATACTCGACTGAATGCAAGAATATCTGCTCTAAGACAACACTCACATGTACAAGGGCTGCGGAGGTCACTAACAGAAATAAGCTGTTGCTTACATTGCAAAAAGCAATTTAAGTGTGTAAGATTTAGTCTTTGGGATGTTTAAATGATATATACTGGGCCTCTGGTTTTACTGGGAACTGGGGATGCATGGATATGCGGGGGAAAGTTCTGTCGACTTTTCATTAATTCAGGGCCAAGTTTTGTTGATCCGCACAATTTTTGACAACGACAAGTCAGCATTTTAGAAAACATCTGTACTCCCATGAATGGGTCACTGACAAAGGCCTGGCTTTTCTAGGATACTGCAGTCAACAAACTCCACTGGTGCAGGAAAACTCCACACAGGGCCTGTGCTATGCCATCATTCGGCTGATGCCGAGCACCTCCCGGGCACCTTCTGGTGCACACATAAAGAAGCTAGAAGCTTTGTGTGTTCTTATGTGGCCAGAAAGCATCACTCTAGACAAGAAACGCATGGCTGGCATCAGCAGTAATCTGTAATTCTGGTGGAAGGAAGGTAGAAGCTGAACGTGCAGTTGGTAAAGCTGTAAGGGCAGGCTGCGAAACACAGAGGTTATGTGATAGAAACAGAGGACACCAAAAAAAGAAGACTGAACTCTTTATGACTCCACTGCTAGTTTTGCTGAAAGGCATAGTTTTTGCTTTACTCCTGATTCTTCTGGTATTATAATAAAGTTCATATTAAAATAATTTTCTCTAAACTCTGAGATTCAAAACTATATTAACTCTACTCATAAGTGAAATAAAAAAACTAACACGCAGGCTTCCCACTAATAATTTCCATCCCTCCATTTATTTATTATCTCATGTGTAACGCAATCTGGAAGTCAGCTTCACACAGTGACTTCATCTCAGGCCCTCTTATTATGCGATCTGAAGTAAATCAACCTTCTATTTGTTTCTCTCTGGAGATCCTTGAGTAATTTTCCTCAAGAGTTCTGCAATTATCCTTACAAATTTTTCTGCTGGGTCAAAAGCAAGGATGTGGTCATATAAATTACATTTTTGCAAATGTAATTCATAGGGAATTTCTGCATTTTTCTTCAACCTCTTATTTGCCCTGATGGAGTTGTAGCTTGAATTTAAGTTTGCACGTAAGCTAAATCAAATAGGAGATTAATTAATTTCTGAATAAGTGTGTCTACAGCCAGGTTAATTAGTTCAGATTAATTCTTTCAAGTAACCCTCTCTCACCTGAAGGGTTAACAAATTCTTTGTTTCATAGCAAGCCACCTTAATACTTACTTGTGGTCCTGTCTTGATACACAGCACATTCATCATACTTTTCTTTCTCCTTATTCTTTGGAGAAATGCTAAATGATAAGGGTTCAATACAAATGATTCCTCAAACCTTCCTGTTCCACCCTTTCCTCTACCATGCAGTAGAACTCTTATTCTCACAGTGTAAATCTTTTTTTTCAGTTCTAGCAAGATTGCAGAATCAGATCTCGAATGTCCTTTCAAAAATGCAATATATAAGCTATCCATATATTTTAAAATCACCATGAGGTAGGCAATAAACATGCAAAATGTCAGCAAGCTTTGTTACGGTTCATACACACACTTACCTCATGGTAAATGAGATCAAATTCATGGCAAGGCACATACCAAAACTCCTAGAGCAGAGCAGCTTAGCTACTTAGGGTCTGGTGCCAACTTCTCCTCTAGGAATTGGGTCTACAGGGGATGCTTTTTCATTGCTAGCTCCCTTATTTCAAATATAGCCTGGGATGGTTTGTTTTGAAGCTTAAGGATTTCATGCTCAGTACTTCAGACTTTTCCTTACTGAACCACGCTGTGGGAAAGGTGGCTCAGGAATTCGTGCTGGGAGAGTTGCAGTTAGGATGCATTTGTTTTGGCAGTATCTCCAAAAATGTCTTGTATTAAGATGTCTTTTAAAGGAAGTGCTGAGTGTGCTTGGAAACTGAGCTGTTCTCTGAAGCGGTGGGATCTCTGGGGCAGGGGTTGGCAGCACTCCAAGAATGGTGTACCAGACTGATTTTTTTCTTACTTCAGAAGATGAACATACGGGGAAAAAAATCAGCAAGAGTGAGTGGGAGAAGGGAGGTTGTCCTGGCAGGGTCCAGGTACCACAACCACCTTACCAGCAGTGCCCTTTCTCCATGCTACCAGCTGAGATATGTTGATTCCACACATGGTATTTCTCAAAACACTCCATTTCTCAGCTCCCAGCTCTATGCTCATGCACTGCTGCACCTTTTAAGATCTGTCCACCTAGCTCGTGTATCACATGTGCTCTCATTTGCTGGTCTTTCCTCTAGGACACTGTGAACCCTTAGACACAGAGGCAGTGAAATTTCACTTACGCTGCTACTTCCCACATAATCTCTGACATCTGGAAAACGCAGTTTTCAGAGCTCACTGGTCTCATTTTTCTTAAGCATTACACTTGCTCCAGGCAGTGCAGAACACTGGTCATCTTCAAGGCTTCTTAGAGACCTCATGAGAAACAAGGGACTTAATAAAACTTGGACAAACCCATCTGTAACATCCTCATCTCACCAGAGGGAAATTTAGAGCAGAAATCAGAGAGCCAAGAGCCACTATCTCATTCCTATACTAACACATGCATGTGCATTTGAACATACTACACTACATTCCTTATAATTTAATGTTGATTTTTTAAGTTTTCAATTTTTATGGTGCATAATCTTGTGTGTTTATGTCATCTCTTTTTTTTATCTGACTGGTGTGGAAAAAGAAAAAGCCAGGTCCTGGCTCACGAGAAGGTACTCTGGTTTTCAGCCCTGGGAGGGAGAACAACTGAAGCTTTTTGTTTTGGTATAATCTGAAGGCCACAGGGGTGTCCCTTTGGAAGAATGAAGTTGGTAAGGACCTGACGTTTCACTCCTCGATGTGTTGAACACCCAGCTGCGGGAGGATAACATACTTGTTCTCTGGAGCGGAGCTAGGAACAGTTGCTGAGGGTCTCTGAAGGAGAGCTGCTCTCTGAACCCTGCAGGCCCTGACTGGCTAAGAAACGCAGATTTGGGGGAGATTTATAGTGCTCAAGAAAACAATTTCTGGTCAGAAGGACCTGCCCAGCTCACTTTTTTTTTCGGCTGCTGCCGTGCCATGCCGCACCGCAGCCTTGCTGTGGCAGTAGAGCCCAGCTCTGCTGCAGGCCACCACAACAGCCAGCCACCCCACGCGGCCAGGCCCCAGACCTGCGGTGCTTCGGGGCCAGATCACCACTTAATCACCACATCAGCAAGACTGCTCTTCCAAAAGCAGGGCAGCCTGGATGATGGTGTTTTACATAATGGTGGCAGAAGCTTCAGGTCCTTCCACGAGGGATTTCAATGTTAGCAGGAGCAGAATGTAGACGATGCTAACCAGCGAGCAAACAGGTCCCCAGTGACTGTATCTAAGATGTGTAGTGCAAATAATCTCCGGAAAACTCAGAATTCGACTGAATTAGTTCACTCAGACAGCATGGTAAAAGCTAAGCTATTCAGGTTACCTCTTGTTTACTCCACCACGTAATTCCTATCCCCTTACCTCAACACACCATACCAAATCCACAGATTTGCAGCTTCCAAAAGTACCTGAGAACCCTAGTTTCTCTACTGTGTTAAGGAAACAAAGTGGTACATCCAACTGCAGCTGCATCTACATGACCATTATTAACTTTGCGTTCAGGTCTGAGCCCAGTTTCGCAGACACGTCACTCGAGGCAGATGCCGACATCTATTCTGCACGCAGATGCAGAGCGAAGTGCAAACCAGTTTTCCTTTGACTAGGTTTTCTTGCCTGAAAACCACTGGCCAGAAAAGCCTCTCGGCAAAAGTCACTGATCCAGCCTACAGCAATATTTGGCTTCAGTGTCATCTTGAGCCCCCAGATAATGTTATAGTGCAGGCACCGGCTAAGAAACGGCAGCTGCTAAGAGACAAACACTGTCGTGAACTACATTTGGCAAACCTTCCCAAATACTGCTTTCTAAGTGAGTAAATACTAAGAGAATTTTTATTTTAAACAAATAAAAAATGCTTTTGAATTAACATCAGCTAAACTAGCTGCCACACTGTATAAAGCAAATAACACAGCTTAACCCTGCACTGGTTCATTACTACACTTACAGCATTAGATATTTCTTTAGACACCAAAAAAATTATCGAAGAAGCTGACATTTTGAGACATAATGATTTCAGGATCCCTTCCTGTATAAAAAGAAGCACCCAGAAAATGGTAAACCTTTTGAGTTTTAAAGAATTGACTAAATTCCCAGTGCTGGCTGAATTCTAAAATCAAATTACCTTAAAACACAAAATGTACCAGGAACATTTGGGAAAAAGCAAATGGCAGCTATCTTCCATAAACTCGAGTCAATTTTATTTAGAATATACAATCATAGAAACCAGGTTTGTAAAATTATAATGCTGAAAATACTGTGTTACAACATAAATGAAATAAAAATAATAAAAAAGACTGAAGTGAGGAAATAGGTAGGGATTTAAAATGTCACAGTTTGACATTTTCCATAATAAAAGAGCATAAGTTGAAGGTGATATTAGTGGGAGCCATGATTTTGAGTCTCCAAAGAGAGTTCATTAAACAATCTTCACTGAAATCTAAATTTATGTAAAAAGCAAAGGCTGGGAAGGAGAATTGGATGACTTTCAGGATGTTATACTTCCAATTAGGAAAACCTTAGCAAGAAGAGACAGGAAAGGGCTTTGATCAGAGTAGAAGAGGATTTGTTTACAGATGTTAATTGAAATAAATTGTGCAAAAAAAATAAGGAAGGGAAATTGTTTTCCTAGAAGTGAATTACTTATTGGTTAAAGACCATGCATTCATTTTGTTTTGGGTCTTCTCCAAGAAGATGTGCCAAATATGATAACAAGCACTGAAACTGGGTAACAGCTAGGATCTAAGAATCACAATATGATCGGAGCAGAGATGCTGAAGTATTAAGCACAGCAGAACAACAAGTGAAACAAAGGCTTCTACCTGAAGCAAATCTGAATCGGAAGACAAGATAACCAGAAAGAAATCTGACTTGCAAGTTAGTAACCTGCAGTAATAGGGAGTATGAGTCATGAGACCAACACAGAGGTAGACTCCTGATCTCACAGGGGTGATATATAGAAGGGGAGAACATAATCCAGGACGGGAACATTGCCCTGTATCTTAGCAAAGCGCCTCTGAAATGAAATTCGAAGAAGATGATCTGATAAAGTTTCAAAATTGAAAAGGAAGTTTACATTTACCTTCACTGACATTTGCTACCTACACTTTTGAGTGAGTGAAGATGCAGTAGCTGTTCAATTCAATTTGCTGGAGAGCTCAGCAACTCGCTGAGGAGTCATGCTCTACAGCAACTGAAGCAGGAATTCAAAGCCCTGCCATAAGCTCCCCAGGAACCCACAGGTTGCACACCACAATGTAGACAATATCCAGAATCATATTTTCACCTGTTTAAAAATACCGGGTAGAAATCAGACAATTTTTAGTGTAATGTGGGAGAAACTTCTAGGAGCTTATATATCAAGGAATTATTATGCAGATCCCAAACCACTGTTCAATGAAAAACTGGCAACATTACAGTGTGAACCCAAGGTTTCTGAGGGGACAGGGGAATTTTTCAAATTTATCAGAATGGTCTGGCCATACATGAACTTTCTCTGCCAACATTTATCATTTCATATTCCTTTAAATGGGACTGGCTCTTTGACTAATGGAAGGAACCAGAGACATGTTACAAAAGGTTTAATAAGTTCTCTGCTATTTTCCAGTTGTGTCAGCACAACGTGTCTGACCATATCCAGCAATATGCATCTTTCAAACACTATCCAGAACTTCCACAGTTGGCCCCTCCGTGTCCTGCACAACCACCAGTCCCTGGCTTCTGACCCTCAGCTCACAAGGGTCTCTCTGTCATGACAGTTAGTGGGTGCTGCTGTTTATAGCTCCCTTATTCTGAGGCTGCAAGCCAAACCAGCCTGTGGCCTCTGCCTGTCATCCAGGAAGGGCACTTGTACTGCGGCTGTGCCTACAGCAGTTCAAACAACAGCTGAGCACACCCACCCTTCACCCTGTTAAGGTGTACCACATGCAGTTGGAAGGTAAGAGTAAAGAAGTTTCAGAGCTCACTTTTCCTTCAGTTATAAACCAATCACTTCTTTCACTCCGTGTTCTATCTGGAGCAGGATCGTGAAGAGACTTGGATCCCATTCATTTGGAAATGAGATTCTACCCTTTTGTTGAGCTCAGAAATTAATTTTATCTTTCCTTTATCAGGGCTTCTACTTAGGGCATAATGATGTTCCCAACTTGCTATACTTCAAATTAAATATTTTTCTTATGGTATTCACCAGACTAAAATCAGTACAATAAAATCCAGCTGTGCCACAGAACCCCAGAATGGTGCAGAATCACAGAATAATCAGGGTTGGAAGGGCCCTCTGGAGATCATCCAGTCCAACACTCTGCTCAAAGCAGGATCACCTACAGCAGATTGCCTGCGGCCATGTCCAGTGGGGTTTTGAATATCTCCAAGGATAGAGACACCACAACCTCTCTGGGCAATCTGTGCCAGTGCTTAACAGCTCTAAGGGAGCTTTTCACATCTCAGTTTGTGTCTAATGTCTCTTGTCCTGCCACTGAGCTTCATGTTTGCCCACTCCTCCAGCATAACCAGATCCCTCTCAGCGGCCATATGCCCATCTGGTATGGGTAATCACCTACAAATGTGTGAAGGGTGCACTCTGCCTCACCAGCAAGGCCAGTAAGGAAGCTATTAAGCAGTACGGGAGCCAGTACTGACCCTTAGAGTACGCCACCAGAGACCAGTGTCCAGCTGGACTTTATGCTGCTGACCATAACCCTTTGAGCTCAACACATCAGTCAATTTTTAGCCATCGTTGTCCACTTATCTAATCCATATTTCACCAGTTTGTCAATGAGGATAAATCCATGCCTACTACTCCAAATCACCTCCTTATCCTTCATACATTTAAAAACAGTTTCCAGGATTATTTGCACCAAGACCTTTTCAGAGACCAAGGTGAGGTTGTGTTGTGGTTTAACACCTCCCAGCAACTCAGCCCCACACAGCCACTCACGCACTCTCCCCCGGTGTAACAGGGGAGACAGTCGGAAGGGTAAAAGTGAGAAAATTCCTGGGTTGAGATCAAGACAAAACACAAAAGCCATGCACTCAAGCAAAGCAAAACAAAGAATTCATTCACCGCTTCCCACTGGCAGGCAGGGGTTCAGCCATCACCAGGAAAGCAGGGCCCCAGTCACATGTAATGGTGACTTGGAAAGACAATCTCCATCACTTTGAATGTCCCCCTCTTCCTCCTTCTTCCCCCAGCATTATATACGCTGAGCATGACATCATATGTTATGGGATATCACTTTGGTCAGCCAGGATCAGCTGTCCCAGCTGTGTCCCCTCCCAGCTTCTTGTGCACCCCCAGTCTACTCGCTGGTGGGGCAGTGTGAGAAGCAGAAAAGGCCTTGACTCTGTGTATGCACTGCTCAGCAATAGCTGAAACATCCCTGTATTATCCACACTGTTTCCAGCACAAATCCAAAGCACAGCCCCAGTCAGCTACCATGAAGAAAATGAACTCTACCCCAGCCAAAACCAGCACAGGCTGACTGGCCTATAGTTTCCCATACACTACTTCTTGCCATTTGTGAAGACAGGAATGACTCTTGTTTTCTTCCAGTCCTCAGGAACCACCCCTGATTGCCACAACCTTTCAAAGAATCAAGAGTGGCCTCACAATGATGTCAGCCAAGGATGCATCCCATCATGTCCCACAGACTTGTATACGTTCAGTTTGTTCAACTGTTCCCTGCCCTGATCCTCCTTCATGGAGGGCAGGTTTAAATAGCTCAAGACTTTCCCACTGGTCTCAGGGACCTTGGATTCTTGAAGGCAAGAATCACTAGTAAAAGTCAAGACAAAGACGACATTAAGCATCTTGGCCTTTTCCATGCCCTTTGTCACCAGGTCCCCTTCTCCAATCAACATCGGGCCCACATCTTCCCTAGTCTTCCTTTTGCTGCTGATGTGTCTGTAGAACCCCTTCTTGTTGCCCGTCACATTTGTTGCCAGATATAGTTGCAGATGTACATTGACATCGTAACTCCACCCTTGCATGCTTGGACGGTGTCTCTGTATTTGTACAATGAGTATTTCCCACATATAGCTACTTCAAGAGCCTACACCAAAATTATTTTTTAAAAAGCAAAGAACAGAACCAGCCATCTCAAATTTCCATTCCAGTTCTGTGGTCTTCAGTTCTACTTACCCGATCTATAGCGCTCATCACGTGACCCTGAGGACCTGCGACGGTGATATCGAGAGGAAGAGGACGGAGTAACAGGAGTTCGACGTTCTTGTGGTAATGCCTGGTCCACCCCTGCATTAATGGAAAAAAAACCCAAGCTCATTGCGATTGAATTTCAGAGGCTTAACAGCCAGGTGGAATTCAGCCTGGAGTAGAAGTAGAAAATGAACATCCACTGGCTAAACCACGTCATGTCAACTGGTTACACACTACTTGCCTCTGGTCAGCTTTTCTGGTGTGTATATTTTCCCAGTTTCCTCTAAGACAACCTTTTCCCAGCATCACAGACTACATATGAAGAGCACACAGACAGTAAGCTTGGTGGTGGCTCTTTCCCAAAGAGGTGAGCTTTCATAAAGTAGGATTCAGGAAATATTTTAATGTGCTATTAAAGGCAGACACTATGGCAATGGATCTCAAAGCTTTCCTGCAATCAGTTAAAAACAGTTCCTAAGAGGGCTTTCCCACTGTGTATTATCTAAAACCTCATGCAGTGGGGATGAGGCTGGTGACAACACAATACTAACCTAGGGAAACTAGACACCCTGTGGGAGGGGAACTATATTAATATCTATAAGCATTTTCAGCTACCAAGAAAGTACACAATAACTGCATCAAACCAGTCTGAAAAAAGAAATCTGTTTCAGCAAAACAATAAAAATAACTCAGCCTTATCATATATAGCTGCAGCACCTCAGTAGGCCAGACCTAAACATCCAGTATTTAAAATTCAAACTTTGTATTCATCCCATTCCCATAGTGAGTTTGCTTTTTTAAAAAATAGGTTATTTTCCTGAAGGCTCCTTCAACGACAGCAGCATTGTATATAAACACTTCCAGACATGAATGTTCCTTGACAACTTCCAGAGAACAGTGGAAAATTCAAACATACTATAGTAAATGAAAGCAAACCTTCATCTGTAACAGTGGCACAATACCCTACCCTGCTCTCTCCCAGGGAAGAACCTGAGCAGGCAGGCCCAGAAAGCATGCATTCAGCTTAGAGCTAATAAAGCACAGAGCCTCAAGGGCAAAAAACCAGGAGTACCTAAGGAAATGAAATTAACTCTTTCCTTTCTCTTTTTGCCTTTAAAAAGTAGCCACACACTATGTGCAACTGTAGGGACAGAAGTAAAACTGACCTCCTGCACTCAGGGTTCATAGTAGGAAAGAACTGTTAAAATTATTTAATTAAATGATTAACAACTGATTATTCAAATGGGTGACTAATAAATTGAAATTGGATTCAACCAAACAATGCTTGAAAATATGTTCACATTTTTCAATTACAAAAACTCTCCGCTGCTCTTTCTGAACTGCTTATTGGGGCGGGTTAAGGGTTTACTTTTGCAGAAACAAGAATTTTTATGTGGGACATAACCAACAGAAAATGCTACGTTGACTTTAGCGAGTCTCAATCACGTTCCAATGGATGCTTTAAAAAGCATTTTTTAAAAAGTTGGCACTGTATACTTACTTCCTTGTGAAAACAAACTCATCTCAAAATACAGCTTTTCTCTTAAATCTCTGAAATATCAGCAATGTCAAGTCTGCTTTGATTTTGTGGAGAAGTGGCTGGTTGGCTAAAAAACATACTTGGCATAAAATCTCATAGGTGCACAAAAGACAAAGTGAATCCATAAATTTTCTTCTACTCAGACTTCAATTAATAATTCATACTCTTAAATCAAATAAAATGCCTTCATTTAACTGCTCTGTCCCCACACTACAGTACTGTGTAAGGTCTCAAGCCTTTATATTCTTTAAGGCAGGTGAACCTAACTTCTGAATCACTGAAATAATCAAAGAAATATTTTCTCCATTTGTATATTTAGAGTTTTTCCTTCTTCAATGGGTCACCCAGAGAATCAGCAATATGAATTTAACAGTAAAATTAATATTGACTTAAATTTTTCACAAAATTATGTTTCAGTCTGTACGAGATGCCAACCACCATTATTCATCTCTATCCCTATCCAATGGTCAGGAATGAGACACGTTGTGGAAACCACATATATTTACATAAATCATAAAAAAACTCACAACAAAAAATCGTGCACTTAAAATTGCTGCTGTGTGACAGAGGTTTTGTGACGAAAGCAGTGCCACAGCTTCCCACAGCAAACGACTTGTGCAGGGCAACGGCGTGCGGAGAAGAACAAACAGTAATAACTGAGGTGTTGCTACTGAAGTACAGCATCATGATTATACACAAGAAGGGGATTAAATCCATCCTTCCAACCACATATCACATGCAGTAGGCTTTAGAAATGCTGAGAGGAAATTAAACTGTGAGGAGCAGCATCAGTTTCAGATGTCAAGCCTGAAAGCCGTTGAACAAAACGCATTCCAGCCCACGCTTTCCTTCTCCTGGCCACGCAGCTGTGAGATCCTCAGGTATCCCAGTCTCTTCTCCTCCAGCTGCAGGCAGTGCACAAAGCCCTTTGTCAAGGCATAAAACGGCCAGTGCAGGTAAGACACCCTCAGACCCTGGCTGTGCCTTTGCCGCAGACAGCAGAACGCCCAACCGACCGGGCAGCACTGCCGCCCGAGGCAGCCCACACACTGCAGAAGGTTCTTCCCTCCTCCGGTTCACATCGGAGACTACACTGCTCCTCGTTCTTACTACGGATATAGAAATCCTCATCTTAAAATTGAGACGCTTTAACTGGTTTACCTCCCTCCTACTCTGTGTGTGGTTGTACTTGAAGGAAGTCTGCTCTGACACAATGGTTAATACGGACCTTCTCCATACAGTCAGGGACGTGTCAGCCCCAGCATCCTACATTAGCAGTCGTTTAAGGCCACAGCAAGCTAAATGAGAATTTCTAAATAACTTCTGCTTTTATGAGGTCTAGGGATCATTTTATGGCTTTACTTCCCACTTTCCCATGAAAATAAAAACCAGTGAATAAATCTCTTCCCAAGTGTGGAGCAGGACGTGTGAACTGGGCTGTATCCAGAGAAGTGTGGCCAGCAGGTCGAGGGAGGGGATTCTGCCCCTGTACTCTGCTCTGGTGAGACCCCACCTGGAGTGCTGCATCCAGCTGTGGAGCCCTCAATATCAGAAGGATATTGACCACTTGGAGCGAGTCCAGAGGAGGGCCACGAAGATGATCAGAGGGCTGGAGCACCTCTCCTATGACGAAAGGCTGCGAGAACTGGGCTTGTTCAGCCTGGAGAAGAGGAGGCTCCGAGGAGACCTCATTGCAGCTTTCCAGTACCTGAAGGGGCCTACAAGGGTGCTGGGAGAGGACTTTTTACAAGGGCCTGCAGTGACAGGACAAGGGGTAATGGGTTTAAATTGAAAGCGGGGAGGTTTAGAGTAGGTATCGGGAAGAAGTTCTTCACGAAGAGGGTGATGAAGCACTGGAACAGGTTGCCCAGAGAAGCTGTGGATGCCCCATCCCTGGA
>NW_010231762.1:63910-76475 GCF_000690775.1 Eurypyga helias | reverse complement strand
AATGGCAGGGTGGTTGGAACTAGATGGTCTTTAAGGTCCCTTCCAACCCTAAACATTCTATGATTCGATGAACTTGGCTCACCGACAGCACCGATTTACACGAGGGAGTTAATTCTGCACCAAGATACCGAGGAGCAGCTCTCCATCAGCCGTCTGTGGGGAGACTTCTCTTCATACTAAGTTCCCTTAACATGAGAAAACACAAACCATCGCCCCACTCTGGAGAGACAGTAAGAAACCTGATGATGGTTCCTTACTGAAAGGGCTGGAGCAGGAATTAGCTAACACTGCCGGACTCACGCCATTGCTTCCCGAAGACCCGCTCCCTCGCACAGCACCGACGATGGGGTGAGACGAAGTACACAACAGCAAGAACCTACACGCTGCCATTCCTGAGTGATGGGTAGGATTAAAAGCCATAGGGAATAATGAATACCATGAAACCAGTGAAGTGTTGCCATAAATAGCGAAGCGGTGTTAACCGCAGAACTGTTCACCTCCACGAAGGCTCTAGCAACACAGGGCAGTAACAAGCACCTTCTGAACATAACCAAACCCCCCAAAACTGACAGCTTTCACAGCCCGCATACAGGGTACATGAGTTAAGTGCTAATGCTTGTTCAAGTGCAGCTTCACCCAGATGCATTTGTGAATCGGTGGAAGTGGTGGCGTAATGGGCTTTGAGGATTCATACTTGGATCAATTCCTAAATTTAAGGAGGCAGCAGAGCAACAAAAGGATTTCATAAAAGAAAGGACAGTGCCACTCCAGTGTCTTGTGCGCAGACACAATCACAGTCACCATCAAGCTGGCATCATTCTTGTTAACACCACAGTCCACCCCAGGCTTGCGGCTAACTGAGGACTTTAAAAGGTAAGCCTAATTAGCACTAATGATTGACTCGTTACAAGTCATGAAGAATTTAGCAAATACGTATGGCTGGAGCAGTTATTTTATATAACAGGCTGGGAAATCAGTGCTTTATGCTCATCACACTGCTCATAAGCATTATCAGGTGCACTGGAGCAAACAGCCACATTTGTAATACAAGTAGCAGATCGTTCATCTAATGCTGCTAATGAGGGATTCAGCATGCAGATTAAGACACCTATATTTAGGTGTCTACAAGAAGATGCTTAAGCTAAGCTTCCACTATGAAAAACAGAGACACAGGCCAGGACTCAGGACTCCTGAGAGGTGTCCAATGTCTTCTCACATCCCGTGGACTACAATACCTGGCTTCACCAGAATCGCCTATGTCCCCCTTAAGTCCTGTTTTCTAAGTGCTTGCTTTGTGCAGATGTCTCTTATACCACAGGAAACCCCAAACAGTATTAGACACTTATCTTCAGGCAACTCCATGAGCCCAATGGAGCCTGGAGAGCTACGCAGGTGGTCAGTGGAGGTATCTGCTTTGGAACAGGCTGAAAAGTTCTCTGTGTTTCACCAACTGAATTAACTGTGTCCCGTCACACAAGAATGGGAGCTTAAACTCCAGGTTCACAGACAGAAAACTCAATGCAGATATATCAACCGACAAATCCTAATCTGCAAGGTGGATCCTACCTTGACTGCATCTAGCTAAAGATGCAAGAACTTCCATAAAGCTGTTTAAGCAATACCACTCCAAGATGGATAGTTTCATTTTTAAGTGCAGGGAAGGCAGAAAATTGTCAGCAGGCTTCACCTCCTTCCTTCTTTTTTTCCTGCCTTCACCTCTTTGTTCCTTCCTTATTACTTCTTTGTGTAGCTAAATTGTAGTGCGATGTGCTGATAAGGTGGCAATAGCTGCATTGCCCTCTCCAACAGAGGACAAGTGTTTCCTTAAAGACAGCTGACAAGCTGCTTTGACTATCTCCTATTCCTCTGTCTGTGTCAAATATTTGAATCTAAAAATACTTAAAAGCTGAAGTGTCTAATTGACAAGAAGGCATTCTTAGCACAGGCTACATTTACTGTTCTAAAACCAACGGTGTGTGATCCCAGGAGAGAGAGCTGTAAGATAAACCCAGGGACTCCAGGGCAGGTGGGAAGGAAAGCAAACTGCGTGCAGTGCAGTTTTAAGAAAGTTATTTACCTTCCATTCAAAGTATTTCCTGAGCTTCTACACAATGGCTGGGAGCTCAGCTTTAAAAGCAAAGCCAGGTGACGAACACATCATGTGTGTTTTGTAAACAGGTTAAATGTCACACCATCCCCACAGAACGTGTTACTTTGCGTGGCATTTCACTCTTCCCATCAAATGTACTAAGTAATGAATTCACTGGATAAGCCAAAGGAGATTTAAAATGCATTACTCCCAGCCAAAAATATCCAAGAAAGTGGAGTCACTTTCTGCTAGACAAATCTGGAGAAAATGGAATTTATTATTAGGTATGTGTCATTTAAAATCTTTCCTTCACGGGTGAGCGTTCACACTTACTCCTGCTCTCGGTTCTGATTTCAAACTATGCACATACTTCACACTGATCATCTTCTTTCCGTGTTACAATCTCGATCTTGCCTTCAAGTATAGTATCTTGCAAGCTTGGCATGGCTCTCAGGGGCTTCTTTCTTCTCCCCATTATCTCAGTGATGGTGGACACCACATAACAGCTCCAATTCACGCATGATGTTTGATTTCCACTCTTCTCTAGATAGTGCCACAGCTTCAGCGTACCATTTGAAGGTTCTTTTAGGAGAATATGTGGAAAAGGCCACCTTTCCACATAGCAAACACATTCACCAATGAGCTGGTCAGCTTACACCACCAGCAGTCTAATGCTCATCCTTCAGAAATTTGCTGCAAATTAATGCAGTCAGTATTGTGAATTCTAGCAGTTTCTCCTTTGGACAGTGGCTCTTCACAGGCCTCCACTGGCTCGTCTCCTCTGCGACAGCACAGGCAAGCTTTGTTTCAAGGCTGTCAATGGTACCTCTCCTTTCTACCTGCCACTGCCCCTCCCTGACTGAGCCATCTTTTTTCACCCATTTGTCAGCATTTTAGATAAACATCTCCGGTGCTCTTACATTTCACAGATGTTCTCCATGAACACCAACACATATTTCACTGAAGTTCTCCACATTCTTTGAAAACTACCCTGACTCTACTGTGCACTGAAAATATTCTCCCCCCCAAAAACCATCATGCTGAATGTTGCAACTACCTGCACCACTAACCGATTGTATCAGGTACTCCTTGCTTCCCTTACCCTCACTTTTTTCTTACTACTAAGGTGTGAAGTCTTTGAAGAAAGATACCTTTTGCTCTGTGGTTGAACAAGGTTTGATATTACTTATCAGGGTCTTACTGCAGGAAAGGAGACAGAGGTGCCACCATAAAACAAAGAGTGTGTAAAGCAATGAACAGGCCCCACTCAGCATAGGAAAAGCGGAGCAGTAACCGCCATGCTTTAAGTGATGGCATCAAGGTGTAGTTCTCAGATGCTTTCAGCAGCTCCCCGTTTAACCAAGCTAAGCTCTGCAAGGCATCCAGGTCAAAACAAAACTCTTCTTTAAAAACAAGACTTACTAAACACCCATCTAGGTGCCATAGTTTCTCATCTGTGAAACGTCTGTCACACTGTTTTCAGAAATGTGTCCATGAGCTGTGCAATGCATATGCCTTTCCGTGAGACCCATGTTCTCAACCTACATAGATGCTTTGAAATGCCCCATCAGGGTTATCCCTTGATAAGATCTTTAAGAATTAGGAAGGCAGATGTGACAGGAATACTCATTGCTATTATTAATAAAGTGAATACATGAGGGTTTTTTTTTTCAATTCCAGAATCCAGCTTTGTTTAAACATTTCCTTGCAATCCAAGCAATGTTGCAATCCAAATAATGTCTGTGGAAGAGAAAATGAAATTGTAATTGCCAAGTTTACCCTGAGTGCCCAAAGGGCTAGCAGCAAGAGCAGTTGAAAGGAAATGTATGAACACATAGGCACAGAAAAATATGCAAATGAATGCACACACTACAGCTATATACAAATATATGTGTCATGTTAATAACAGAGGCTATGGAAATCGGTTTTTCTAATTCTACAGAAAATCCTTTCTTCATAAGGTAAAGGGATCTTCTGTGCTAATGTACCACCTTCCCCACACTACGCAGCTTGAAATCTCCCCGTGCTGGTGCTGCTCCAGCAGCGGGAGATGCAGCGATCTGTCTCTAGGCCTGTGAAAGAAGCAGCAGGTGCCTTTTAAACGCTGCATCTCACAGGTTTATTAGCCATAATAAATAAAACACTGGTGACTGGTCTACATGGTTATGCCACAAATAGAGCTACACTGGTGGTACCAATGATGGGAAATTACAGAAAGTAATCTAGTGTAGACACAGCACTTGATTAAGAGAGAATGAACCACCCATGTCTAAGCTGTTAGAAGCAAAGCTTAATTGATAACAACATCGTCTCTGTTCTGTGAATGAATAATCAAATTTCCTGGCAAAAGACTGGAAGCAAATTGGGCAAAAACACAGCTTATGGGGGATGCAGGTAATTTAGTTATTTTTCTTCTAGGGAGGGTTTTTCTTAAGAGCGTGCAGGCAGCTGTCCACATGTTATCTTACCCAGAACTGACTGATCTAATCAAGATAATCTTCAGAAAGATATTCTGAAGTAAATGCCTGTTTAAGTGGTTATTCTTTCAGCTCTTAGCTGTCACAGCTGCTCTACAGAGGCAGTAAGAGAAAGGTCACAGCACAAGACTGGGGTATACGTGCAGCTACGGAGGTCCAGACTCACTATTATTTTTAGATGTCTGAGACACGGGTACACTAAGAAAAGAAAAACTACTCTGCCCACAGAACATCCCCAGCTACAAACTGACATCCTGAGAAAGCGTTTTGAGGAAACAAAGCTGTACTTTTGTCTCCCTAACTTAAAGCAGGTGGGGACTTAATGGGAAACAAAAAAAGGGGGCTCCCCCTATCCCTTCTCCCATTAACACTGTCAAACACAGCATATCCGTTCCGGATTTCTGGATGTTCGACAGCCTGGCTGAACAGTAAAAATGTCCTTTGCACGTGTGCAGCCTGTGCAGCATCTGGATGTGTCAAGACCTGCTGTGCATGCACTGCAGAGTCAACCTGCAGATGTGCAGCGGATCCAACACGTCCCCCATGCGTCAGACTCACTCCACATTTGCTGTGTAGCATATGCGACAATATATACCCTCTGGGATTGTCCTGTCAAAAACAGGGAGACTAAGAGTGAACTCGCACATCACCTGGTAGAGTATCAACCACCGGATTGCCCAGCTTTACCTCTCGTTAATCCCATTCCTGAAAAGTAACAGCTCCCCCTTTCTATAAGGGCAGCATCCCAATGAGCACAACAAAAAGATCATATATGTATGCATGTCTATATAGGGATATAGTCAACCTTTCTACTGCCTACATTTAGCACTTACATGACTTTATATCATTAATTCTGTTAAGCCTGAAATTGCAATTTGAATTTAATCATTCCCATTTTGCAAAAATCTTGGGCAGAGGAAGTTAATGTCAGACTGAGAGAACTTGACTTAGTAAGAAGAGAAATACAGTCAGAACTCAATACAGGTCTCCTCTACAGTATTACAGCAACTTGGTTTGAAAATGAGCAGGAAAGGGCATCTCAAAGGGACCATCTTTTTACAGACATGTCTTGTCCTGGAAGAACTGAAAATCTTATCTTCCCTCTAGCCATCTCTTACACCACATCTGGACTGTCTTGTGAGAGCGTGGAGAAGCACACAGGCAAGAGTGTAATGTCCTCCATGTGCCCGCATGGTTGGCAAGAGAAAATCTGGTGTCTTGAGGGGCTGTGAATGCTCTGCAGCCTTGCTACAAGCCCATGGAGTAGGAGCAGACTGCCTGCCGCCAGGCACGGGTCACCCCCGACGGCAGGACGGGTATCTGCTGAAGGGCAGAGCTATGCAGTCATGGCTGGGGTCGTGCCTTGCCAGTCCACACTGCAGACACGCAGCCTGCAGAATGTTCTTCCTCCAGTCTGCTCCACCGGCCTGGTGCCTGTTCCTAAAAGTCAGTCTGCTTCTGATGGTCAGTCTGATGGTTTGCATGTGAGTAGAGCTCAGACAGAGATCTCTACTTGAAAACAGCACAGAACTAGGGGTTCTTAGATTTTTACAGCTTTCTCCAGATTCTGGTGGGCTTGGGCCTGTCCAGAGCTCTGTAAAAAGGCAATGCCAAAATGCGAATTAGAAACACATGCCTTCCTGTGTTTTGCCATCTTATTGTAGGAAACCTCCTCCAAAGTATCCAGGGTATGGAAGCTAGAGAGACATTCACATGTTCAAATGTTACTATAAAGCGCTACCCCTTCTCCCTTCCCATCACTTGACTCTTAGGCAGATGGAAGCTGGTAATGGCCTTCCAGATGTTGTCCTTTGGTTGTCCTGCCTTGTCAGTGGCAGCTCCTAGTCTATCACACGGCTGTAGGTGTCTACCAGAGGCTTCCAGATGAGGCACAGTTACATACAGATAGGGACGGGAAAAGATACATTCATTGTGCTCACCAAAACGAAAATAAAAGAGAGGCCGGTTTCCTGCCGTGCTGGCTGCTCTCTCTCTAGCGGCTGCTTCCCGGATGTCACAGACACCAATGTTGGCAGTGCGGAGCATTCTTCTGGCAGCTCCTTCACTGTGTTGTAGTCTACACCGTACCGCGGCAGCTCCATTCGCTGCTGTAACAAGTTGAAAAAAACTAATTAATTCATGTTTAGTTTTTTTACATTTGTTACAGCGACGAATGGAGCTGCTGCCCCCATGCAGTAGAGCACACACGCACACGCACGCACAGACACCACAGGACACTCACGGAGCCAACGCGGGTCAGTGTTCCACTCTGCCAACATGGGCGCTAGTTATGTTAGCAAAGGTACAGTGAGAGGGCTGGATGTCCCAACAGAGAGGAACTGCTTTTGGATTTCCTTTAGTTTGTTGAACACAGTCACAGAATGCAAATCCCTGTCCTTCCCCAATGCCTTCAATCCCAGCAAAAGAGCCATGTCCTTTTCCACACTGTTTTAAAATACCTCTATTCCCCTAGCAAGATCCAAGACCACCAAAGCTTATGAGTTCTTGCAGTTCCCCATCAAAACAGACTACAACAAAGAAACAAAAGACGAACTGGTCATGTACATGATTCTTCAGATGTTAACAGAGGCCTTCAAAAGGCAGCATCTGTTTTGTTATCCTATTTCTTCTTGGAAAGGATTCATCTCCCTCTTCCTAATGAGCAGGGATCTCCAGCCGTTCAGATGAGTAAAGTCTTAGCAAGAGAGTATCAAATTGCAATGTTTTAAGTTTTGTCCAAAAGGTAACACAACAAAACAAACAATAAGTACAAAGACAGAAAAGACCCAAACACAAAGAATATCAGTTTCTGGAGGAAATACAGTAGAAGCAGTGTCTTCCATTGCAATAAAATAATCCATTTAGCCATCCACTAAGCTATTGAGGTCAATGTATGGACAGGAAAACAGTGGACAACACTTAAATACTTTTTCTTTTCATCCTATTATCATCATCCTCCGCTCATCCATACCCCACATCCCCAGGTATTTCTGGGAAGTGGTAGAGCAGAAAACATTCATTCAGTTTCTTCCTAACTTTAAAACAGCACTAAATCAGCTACATCCTCAGTCACCACCTCTTCAAATTACTGAATGGATCCCACTATAGGACTGGCTTAAAGAGATCTCTCTGCTTCTCCTTACACTGAAAAACTTTAATATCACAACAGAGACACTGGAAGATAAACCTCAGAGGGTTTCTCCACCTTTCCTCTTTCATCATTACAGGCATGATGAATCCCCAGCAATTTCAGCCAAGGATACAGTTTAACCAGAAGACTATGAGCTTTCTGGAGAAAAAGCTGTTATTTTCTTGTGTGGAGAGAAAAAAGGAATAACTAACTGTATAAACAAACACCGGTACCAACCACACCACTAAGTTGAGGATTACTGTGAGGCAAGAGTCTCTCCATAACTCAAACCCTAAGTAGGGCTCATGAGAACATACTGTGAAGACTACTGTATGTCTGACAGTCTGGTCAGACAAGTAAATACCCAGAAATTTACTAACTGCACCTCTGGTATTATAATTCTGTTAATTTGGTTTGTTTCATTCTCTAATGGCTTCCAATGGTTAGGAAATGTCACAGATGCCCTCAAATCAGGCTGTATCACTTCAGAAAACAAGAGGTGTGTGCAGCACTGACCTCTTTCGTGGAGTTCCCACCATTGGAGCAGACCAAGTGAAATCCAAAGGCACAAAATACCATTCTGCTATGGAGAGGCCTGCTAGTTCACAGGCCTACGATAAAAACAGGGCTCAGAGGACAGCCAAGCCCAGGAGGAGCCTCTCTGAGGTGTGAGATGCCACAACCGTGTGGGGCACGCTCCTGAGAGGCCGACACAAAATTAAGGCCTACACCAACACCTACAACCACATACTCAACCTCATGATTCAGTGCCTCAGAAGAGCAAAAGAACTCTGAAGAGTTCCTGAACATACGTAGGAAATAACTTCATAGAAGCAATAGATTATTAAATTTAGTTTGAAGATTTTTTTACAGCTTTTGGGCAAGTACATGCAACCCACCCCACAGTGCTGAGACCAGGTGTCAATAAAGGATCGGTTGCCTGTGTATTATAGGACAAGCTGAACTATAGGGATGTTTCTGGCCTCACCAGTGTCTTCAAACAGGAGATTTGGGCAGGAAACTCAGAAATGGAGGAAGGCACAAAGCTCCAAGGTTCTCCTCCACTCCCGTATACCTCTGTTAAGAAAGCTTTACTCGGCTGAGGTCTCAATGAGTTTGGACATCATGTTTTCCTCTGCATTTCTGCACTACACGTAACAAATGATGCCTCTCTAATGAGTCTAGGCTGACTTTTACTTTCCAGAAACCACTGCCAAACCCACAGCAACGCATGTAAAAAATGTACACACACATCAAAGCGAACATATATATAATAATATGCATAAAATGGATGGAATAAGCTCTTTCTGCATAACAATAGCTTTGTTTCTGCCACATAAATTTCTTCATAGATGCAGATTTTTACTGTGGCAACTATCAGTACACTTGACATCTTCATATATCACAAGCACAGATACACGTACCGGGAGGCTGTGGCAGGTAGGCCCCAATTAATTTTGATCTCTTCTTTTCATATCCCTTCTGTGTGATGTCACCTGCCAAGAAAAGAAAAGTAAAATCAATAGGACGTGGATAAAGACACTGTCTAGCTGCTTAATGGCAGCACCATAAGCTTAGCCACCACTGCACTGTTTGTCTGTCTTGACAATTATAATGAACAAATGAAAAGCACAGTATGATCATTCCAGCCAGAAAAAAAACTCATTTACGCCATCCTGACAAGTAAATACCCAGCCTTGATTTATTCCAGCACCGGAGTCCAGCAGCACAGACTTTTAAAACCATTTTGAGATGCTGTCACACAAGCTTTCAAAAGCTACAATGACCTTCATTAGGTTAATAAACAATGGATTATATAGAGTGCGTGGGCCTGTGGTGGCTGGCAAAACACATCGCTGATTAGCATTTTCTATCATTAATGGGATTTTTCTAATCAAGCATGTACGGCACAAAAGGCTTGAAACTGCTGCTGTATCATTTCTGCAATATAAATGTTTTAGCTGGTTTCTAAGCAGTACTGAGAGGAACAAAACCAAACCAAAACATATCTACCACAGATACACTACAAAATAGTAGCATAAAGACTCTGACTTTCCATTAAATCTCAAAAAAATTTTGGAGACAAATGTTTGAGTTTATTTAAATCAATTATTATGACTCTCCACTGTGTCTACAGTTTCCTCAGATAACATGTTTTTAATGTAAGAATAAAAAACTATTTTTCTGTAAAAGGTTCCTAAATGACAGTGATGGATAATTAGATATGTAGAATAAAACATGTACTTCTAGTTTCTTAAGAGTCCAGGGGGGCCTTGTCACTGAAGTTGTGATACAGTCCTGGTTCTGGAGCTCTAGATCTACCTTTAATGGTTACTCAAATATAATTCAAATATCCAGATACCTCTTTCCAAATATGGGAACACAGATGCACACACATATAAGTATGTATTAAATTCAATACCAGCTCCTTGGATGCTAAGAAGAGTGGTAGGTTTTACAATTCTAAAGATTTTTGAAATAACACCATTATTCCCTGCCCTTTCCATAAGCGGATCTGCTTTTGTGAGACTCACCAGGCAGTTCAAGTTCAGGGAACACTGGGCTTGTATGTTTATAAAAGGATGAGGGCTTAGGAGGGCAGAAACCACAAAAAGCCATGGAGCCTTGGAAGTAATGACACAGCAGCGTGTGTCTGCTCATGTTCTTCCATCCCTATGTTCAACCTTCACCTAAGGAGACCATTTGCCAAGAGGACTGCGTACCCATTTCAACCCTAGCCACTCTGGGAAACGGATGCTAAATTTGCACCAACGCATAGACAGAGCTTTCTGTGGGTTGGTCTGAAATCAATAACTACATGGAAAAACCTTCAAATGTTGTTCCTCAATGAAAGATTTTTTTGGGGATGGTTCCAATAAGCAATAAGGAGGCAAAATTCTCCAAGCCTCCCTGCCAGTGTCCTGAGCCAACCTCTTAGCCCTGGTTAAAAACAGTGCTTAAAATAACACCTATCCTCTTTGAGCACCATGTCTCAAACCACGCTACAAAAGAAGTCAGCTAAAATATCTGTGTTTTTAAATGAGGCAAGTGAGAGTGGTGAAGCACTTCAAATGATAACTGTCCTGTACGTACCCAGGGAAGAGGTGGCAGACTTGGCAAGAGGACCTAAGCCTTTAAAGTTCAAACCCACTGACTCTTCAAGCACATTTCTTCCCATTTTGAATACTTGGAATACTGGCATTTATTCAAACTAGTGAAACAAGTTCCCTCTCCACCGTAATCATTAGCTCCTCCCAAACCAGACAGTAACTATAGATAACACTTCATTAAGATGTCTTAATGAAAATTGTGTTTATTTCTATTTGAAAATTATAAAAATATAAGCAATTTTTTCTTTTAAAGCTCTGCTAAACAAATTACCATTGATTTACTGTGCTCATCAATATTAAAATTCTACTGCATTCCAGACGCATCTTCATTTGAGTAAAATTTTGATGTTATTAGTCTACTACTGCTCTTAAAGAAGACCAGAGATATCCTAGGGAGAACCACAGCTCCACTGTGGTACGTGCAAGTTGGCAATGCCATGTTTAATATGAAAATATTAAGGTGCTTAACTGTTGGTTACCCTTCCACACACATGGTAGTAAAGACACATGCATATCGATATCACAACCTATACGTTCTAGACATTGCTCATGGAACCTGCACCCGTTCCTGCAATGTAAGTTTCCTCTGCTAGTTCGTAAACCTACAGTGTCCTTACTGGGAAGAAAGGAGGAGGAGAAGCAGTATCTTCGACACCAAAGTGGGAAAAATAACTACCAAGTGTTACGTCCCTTCAATAATGTTTTAATTCAAACAGCATGCAGACCCACTCTTTTGAAGTTCACCATATAAAGGAATTACTCAAACAAGGAACAACAGTGACTCCTTCCCCAGCCCACTGTCTTCACCAAAAAAATCACCCATGAAAAGATTTTTTGAGACAATCCAATATGAAAATATTTCAACTTTCAAGAGCAAACAGCAAAAACATTTAGAATTATCACTCAACTTTCTATAATCATGTCTGTCATTGCCAATAACCAAATCTAAATAACATGTCAAAGCAAAAATCACCAAATTTTCACTGTGCTCTCACACTTTTAACATTCTGAGGTGGAAGGAAGTCAACTGTATCATACAGTCCGGGGAAGTACACAAAACCACTTTATTTATCAGGATTAACACTATTTGTATTAACTTGTATTTTTTCAGGTAGAATGACTTCAGAATATGAACAATAACTTAATTTCCATTAAGATTTGATTACAATATAAGCAAGTTTATTGCATTTCAAAGCTAGGTCACTGCGTAACCTCTTAATACATACTAAACTCAGCTCACCAAAAGTTAAGTGAGCTTAAACTCTTATCATCAATTACCATTCACTCTTTTTTTTTAAACACAATATTAAGACCTCTGGTCTATGTCCTTCATTCGTTTGCAAACAAAGTAGATGATCTTTAAGGTCCCTTCCAACCCAAACCAGTCTATCATTTTACAAGTATCACGAGGAACAAACCCCTTTCAGTTAGGTCCATCTAACTCTTCCATCAGTACAATATTGAATTTAGGCTTGGCTTTTGGAGAATATCATCACTACTACATAAACTACACTTCCTTGCCATGAGAATACAGGTTTTATGCTACCTTTCTTTTTTTAATTAACCCTTCTTCTCTTGAAAAGCCAGCAGATTCTCAGGGATTTGGGAAAAAGATCTCACCCACAATGTCTTTTGAGCAGACAGTATGTGTTGGTTTTTCTATTTATTATAAGAACAAAATCTTTAAAGCCCCTGCAAATTTAGGCCTCCTCGGTGTGTGACTCTTCAGCTTTCTTCTCATGGCACCTTTGCCTACTGC
>NW_010231762.1:53098-63849 GCF_000690775.1 Eurypyga helias | reverse complement strand
CGCTCTGGGTGGCAAGCTCGGATGAGCAGGGGACAAGGCTGATGGCAGATGATCAGGGAAAGGCCAGGCCATGGATGAAGGGATGATGAAAAGGCTCCAGCACTAAGGACATGCAGGAGCAGAAGGAGCACATGGCTGCAGGGAGCTCTGGGGTCAGATCTCCCTGGGACAAGGCACCGTCACATAACGTGAGGCAGCTGAAAGATGGCGCCTCCGTTGAGCAGCTCCCTGCAGCCCTCTGCTCCGTCTGCCTGTCTCCTTCCTCGCTTGGCTCTTGTCCTGTCCCCTGGCCCTGGCTCTGCTCCGCTATTTCTCAGCTTTATCCCACAGCTGGTCCCCTCCCCCTCCTCCCCTTCATTCCCCTCCTCCCAGGCCGCATTCACACTTCACTGCACTGAAGATTTTCAGCCTTCTATTTGCATCAGCATTCTCCAAGTTTTTTTACCTCTGGAGATGTTGCTCCCTTCCTCCTCACCTCCCCCAGTGAGGTGACAGGTTTCCAGCACTGGAAGGCCACAGATGTATACCCAGGAGGGTACGGTGTCCGAGAGTCAGAGGGGAGAGCAAAGCACGAGCCCGAGAGATCTGAGCAAATTCTACCCTGATTTTTTCCCCATCTGCACTTAAAATTAACAGTCAAGGACCGCTGAAAAACAGGCATGCTGTACACGGATCCTCTTGACGCAAAACAAGTTCATTTCTTATTTCTGCTCTTCCAGAGTCTCTCTTCAGGCACAAGAGGGAAAATGCCACCTTTCCAGTGAAAGGGACAGCACAAATGAACGACCATCCAACCTCCAAGGTTGCCTGGTTGAGCGAGTACAGGACGAGGGCCCCGGCACTCCGTACTCCTATTCCTATCTCTTTATTTGTGATTTGTGCCCCTGTTCCTGAAATTCCCCGAGTTGCAGATGGCAATGCCCTCCTACATTAGCGCTCACAGACAAGTATCTTGTAGCTATACTTAGCAAAGCCACGCTGTAGTGTGAGTTCATTTGACTACGCTCACCACAACTGCTACTGTCTGCATTATACCTCCCATGTTCTTTGAGGATTTGCTGTATTTTTTCTTCAGCAGTGTTGGATTTCTGCCCCTTTACAAAGACGACAGGGCAAAGCTGGGGGAGGCGGGTCAGAGTAACGTAAGCACAGCACGCACGCTCATCACAAGTGAGGAAGGAACTTCAGGTAATACAGAGCCCCTTGGGATACTCCACATTGTACAAGATGTTTTGAGAAATGAGAAACACCCACAAACATTGAAGCTGTTGCCATTGTCCTATCCCCCTTCCTGGCTCCCCCATGAGTCAGCTCCAGCCATTTATCTGTCATGGCCTAGACTGATCTAGGCCTACACCTTACAATGAAAATAATAAAAAGTCACATTTTAGGCCATGGAGAGGGTGGTGAGGCACTGGAACAGGTTGCCCAGAGAAGCTGTGGATGCCCCATCCCTGGAAGTGTCCCAGGCCAGGCTGGATGAGGCTTTGAGCAACCTGGTCTAGTGGAAGGTGTCCCTGCCCATGGCAGGGGGGTTGGAACTAGATGGTCTTTAAGGTCCCTTCCAACCCTAACCATTCTATGTTTTTCAGCTATATACTATGTTTTTCAGGTAATCAGCAAAATACTGACTTTTTAGTATTTTGGTGGCACCATTATTAAATGTGAAAATGCTCCCACAAGAAAAATATCTGTATGTTACCACCCTTCTTTAAAGCATTTCAACTTTAAAAGCTGAGAGCGGTTAGGAACGCTAACGGTTCCTAGGAGCAGTACCATAGACAAATAAGGTGCTGTGCTACATTCACAAAAGTAAACTGCTTACAGTCGATGTAGCAAAAAGGTTTCCTTTTCAATTGAAATATGTATTAGCTGATCTATTATCACTTCCTGAACACAAACATGTTCAGTCCTGATGGACTGCTACCATGACATATGAAGTAAATTTATTCAAGCAAAAGATAATTGCATTATACAGGGGAAAAAACCTAAACCAAACCCCACACAAGATCAATTTCACCAAATCTTTGCTTTTTCTGGAAGATGCCAGTACTTCTTACTGACCTCAGTCTTTAAGAACACAGCACAGGTGAAAAGCTGATGATAAAACCAGGGACTACAATCACTCTGTTTAGTGCAGTGAAAACTCAATTTCATTTTCGGTGATCTTGAAGCCTGACTGATGTTGCTGGTTTTCACTACACATGCATGTTTTGAAATGAAATTTCAGGCTGGGACTCTGAATTCGTTTAAGGCACTTATGGAAAAGTCTGCCACGGGAAATAACATAATCAATAACTCCTCTCAAGCACAGACCCACAGAGAGTTCGCCGTTGAGTGTCTTTCCTTTGCCCACAATTTTTTGCCCTCTAAAGATTCAATTTTCTGTAAGACTTTCTGTGCTGATGACTCAAATTCAGTGTCAGCATCTTGGCAAGAGGGATTTGAATGAAACAAAGCTCCTCATAAAGAGAACTGTGACTCATTTACTTCTCCCACTCATGATGCAGACAGTCTCCCTGTCTGGTCTCCCAAAAATATGCCGAGAGACAAAGGATTTCATTTTGGATGGTGCAAGTAGAGATATCAAAACTGCACAAATATATCTCATGTAGCACGTACATGAACACAAAAATACATATATCAGGAGCTGTTTTCTTTTCCAGTGTCTTTTAAAAAAGATGTTTAACCTCATCGGCAGCTTAGAAAACTACTCAGAACTATGACTAAGAAACAAACGGCAACTGTGGCACCGGGCAGAAATATTAATGTCATCCCACACTTTCACTGCAAACAGTATTATAAATCACAGCACTGCTCAAGTGCCTTTAAGGGGGGTACGCTGTAGCTTAAAGGTTTCAGTACTTTTACCCACATAGAGCTGAATTCTCCCTTTCCCCAAGGATGCATTTTGTTCCTGTGTGTTGCAAGCAAAGCAGAAAATGGGTGAGTTTCAATGACAGATAAGGAAGAGCGCTCCATGTGTACCTTACAGCTTATGATGTTTTCTAAAGTGACTTCTAATTCAGGAAAAAATATTTAATCAGATTATGCTATTAGCAGACAAGACAAACTATAGTGGCATTGCTAAAAGAACAGGTACAAGGGCTTTTGAATTTTGAAAGTATTCCTGTTCAAAATATTTTCCCCCCATTCTTTTTATAGACAAACTAAATATCTGTTGTATAGTCTCCTAAATTCTTAGTTTTAATTCAAATTCTAAATTTAGAAAAAAAAATAGTGAGTAGTAAATCATTTTACATAGAAGACATTTTTGAGTATCTCCACCTTGAAACCCAGAAGACCCCTTAATGAGTTTCCCCACTTACTTTCTGGTCCCAAAGTCTTCAGCACATTTTTCCAATACCCAAAATACTCCTGGGCTTGAACAGAAAGCAGAAAGCAAAAAGACTCCCCACAAAAAGAACCCCAAAACACCTAATCCAAGCCAATGAAAACAATCCCGGGCTTTTCTGACTCAGACTGGTACCGCGGCACGGCGGCAGGCCAGGAGCCAGGCTGGCTGCTGGAGACCCCGCTCCTCTGAAGCCGGGGAACTGTGTGGTCCTCGGGCATCCCGGAGCGCCCCAGAACCGAGTGTTTGTGCGGCACTACTTTTATGGCATGGATTACTGTAAAGTAAACAGAAGCTGGTTGCACCGTGAAGGTTTCCATTCTCAGTGTCAAGAGTTTATTTCATTATTTAAAGGTTTAACGAACACTTTATGTAATGAAAGCAATCCTTGCCATTTTTGGAATTTATGGCTTCATAATGTTGTTTTCCTTCCTTTATTGCTTTATATGGCTTATAGGGCACCCTTGAAGTGTATATCCTTTTTGCAGCTGCTGGAAGCTCATCTTTCATCTCTCCCCTCGCTTTCCTGTTGCCTATGAGGCATTTGCCTGTTCTAGTTACTCTCTCTGTCTCTAACACAAACGGTGGAGAGCCAGATCTTGCTCAAGATAAAAATAAAATACAATTCTGAAAAGTACGCCTAAGGAAACATTCCTGATAAATGTTATTTAATAGACAGGCTTTATATTTCAAGTTAGAAATGTTCCCTAAAGAAAGATAATTACAGCAGTAATTCCACTTATCATTAGTTAGAATTTACAGTTCAGAGCAAATCAGACATTTTCATAAATGCTGCACTGCGCTGGGTACTGGAAAATTGGGTCCTGATTTTTTTCCTAGCCCTGAAAAAGTCTTGGAAAAAAACAAAACAAGAGGAGGTGGTGGAGGAGAATCCTAAATGAGGAACACGTAATATATGTATAAAACAAAATCAAGAGTACATTATCTGAACCAGTCCATAAGCATATTTGCTCCTCTGGACAAAAAAAAATGTACCCAGGCTTTCCAAAAGGAAAAACCTGCAGTGTCTAAGTAAAACCCTAAAATTGATTAATAGAGAAATTTCTTATTTTACCACTTCTCTAGGAAGCAGTCTATGTAAATATCTCTCCTGTTCATGACCTTGCATTTTTAACTATTTTTTTTTCATTACTTTGGCCCTTACTAAGTTTAACCAAAATAAATCCATATGGGTTAATCTTCTGGGAAGAGAATGCAAATTTTCTAAAAAGCAACACATTTCTAAATCCGTCATCCATAATTTTGCTTCCAGTATTCTGATGCACCATAGTATAACTGCAGTACTCTTCACAAATTTCAATTCAGAACAGAAATCTGGAACTCCTATTTTCATATGCTGGGAAAAAGAAAATAAAGAGCTTTTACTGATACATAGCAATTTACTTTCTTTCGATCTGGGTTCACCATAAAACGTTTGTGTTTAAGATTAGTTATGCTAGTCAATAACAGAAGTGTTTCAGCACTATTTAAAATCATTTTATTTTACCCTAATGTGGGTTTAAGACATTATGTTGATTTAAAAAATAGGTATTTAGAGCAGTTGTACTAGTATTAGAATGCCAAAATGTCCAAATGACTTCCCACCATTTTTGTAAAAATAGAACCTCTTCTGGGAAAAAAAACCCTCTCATGCAAATGCAAATTTCCACATACTTTGACAGCTGGATGCAAATGCAGAAAAGCCCAGATTTCTTAACTACCAAGGGGAAACTGAAGCAGGAATTTTCAACAATTAGAAGACCGCTAATGGTAGTGGAAGAATATTGAAGAGTTGTAAGTAGTTGTGAACAGGGACTTGAATTACCACGACTATGCTGAGTGACCATAATGTCGTTAAGAACACATCACTTGGGAGATCATCGAGCTCAAAGTTTGGCCTACCATTTTAGTACATCATGCTTTGTTACATGACACCTATGATTTTGAAGAATTAAAAAAGGAGTCATTTGTGAAGGGAACACAGGTGTCTTCCACGACAACGTTCACATTTTCCTGTTGAAATGACAGTGCTTACTTTTATTAAGTCCAGTGAATATGCTACTGCCTACAACTTCTTTCAATTCAACCCCCTCAATCACAAACTTCAACACCAGTGTTCAGGAGCCACAAACGCCTCTTGCTTACTGAGGTACCCCTCATCAGCCTCCATACTCCAACACTGGAGACGCAGGCCTCTCATAAACTCGGTGTGCCCAAGTGTAGCAATGTGAACCAGGCTACGTGATGCTCTAGAAGTTCTAATAAGCAACTCTGCCAGCAACCTAACTTCAGCTTCTTTCAAAAAATCTAAAGTATAGAAACAGGTTCATTTTAAGACCATACACAGAAGGGAGTGGCCTCCTCAGACACCCAGTCCAACGTCCTGCTACCCAAGAACAGCCAGTCAAAGTGACTCTGAGTGACAGGTGCTCTAGTAACATTGAACAGTTGCTTATGTCTCTGTCTCAGCAAATAGTAATTATTCTGTGCAAAATAAAACCACTTTATCTTGAGTTCCCTTCTTAGAATGCCCTCTGAAAGGTGGTTATCTGTGATGAGATGCTGAGTCAAATCTCTGGAGGAGAAAAGGAGTTCAGTATTACATGCTCCAACATGTACAGTAAATGAAGGCGTCTTCTCCAGTTGTATTTTGTGAGACAGGCTGGAGATGGTCCAAAGCATAGACTAAGTCACCCAAACTTCTAGAAAACATGCCTCCTTCTAAAATATTTCTTCTTGGCTTTCGGTTATGTTCTTGCTAAATGGCTGTGACGGGCCCTAATGTTACTGTACCTGGGAACACAGGTTTCACCAAGCAGAAAAGCGCTTACGACTTGGACACAGCAAGAGTTAGCATTCAGGTGCATTTTGTGGATCTAATCAAGATTCTCTCTACCATATCCAACAGTCCAAATAATCCCAAACAGACACAGCATCGTGTATCTTCCCCTTACACAGCTGAAGAGTAATTCTGCTATTACTGCTAGACACAGAAAACACCACAGATTTTTGAGCTGTAATATCACAGTACATACTTTTTTGCAATTTTTCCACTGATCTGCATCTTTTCAACTTGAAATATTTATTTTCCATTTAACCCTGTACCACAGGCTTTCCTGCCCTCCAGGCAGACAAATGTCACTTGTCTAAAAAAGTGAGCTACCTTAACAAAACAAGAGATCGGGCCAGTCTTGTACAAGCTACCTTATCAGAGACAACTCAGGCTGTATTTTATCAAGTTCTTCATTTACCTCCCTCCCTTTCACTAAATTTCCTTCGAAATGCACTTAAAGTATTTCATTCCATTAAAATCAGACATGTGGTTCACATCACCTTTTCTTCCCATTCCTAAACATCATTACTAGTCATTATTCATAAATCTCATGACGCCATTTACATTTTGAGAATTACAAATGTTATCACTGGATTTTCCTCCACCATTATTACCGCTTTTAGTATTCCAGTGCTGCTATTATCTAGTTGCCTACTTTAGCAAATTAAGCTGAGTTTTTTCTTGTTATTAATATCTAATAGCCACTATCCAAGCTGTTTCTAAAAAGATAAAGGTTTCCCAAACCGCACAGTTCCTGGAAGTGTGTATTTTCCTACTAACCTGAGATAGCTAAATATTCACTGCAATTAATTTGCAATTCCAAGAAAACCCAGTTCAGGTTTTAACAAAACCTGGGCCTCAAAACTAAGGAAGATGTATGCAGAACAAATTTATCTATCTCCAATTATAAATATTAAAATATGCCTGTCCTGGTAATGCAGAGTAAATGAAATCTGTTTCTGGTCTCAAGAAATAGTAATAATAAAAAAATATTCCTTATTTTACAGCCTGCAAATGTAATGTCGGCTGATATTTTAAAATACATTTTGTTGACAGCTTATTTTATCCAACAGCCAGATATGATAAAATGAACAGCTCTTTAAAGGCACCCACAATACACGAACTGCAATACATGTTAATAAGGTACCAGATAAATTCATCTTTTCTATGTAAAAAACTACACTTGAAAACTGCCACTAGCATAATTTCTGCATGAAACAAAGTTCTGAAATTCCACTCTTAAAAGAAATAACCTAAGATGTAGTAATGCCACTTTCCCACTTTGTTCCAGGACCTCAAACAGCAAGATGAACTAACATCATCTGGTTACACAACTCGATTCCAAGCGTGTTACTAAGAACAGAGCAGCCCCAAAGCAGCTCGCTGTTTACCGGTTATGTGGGCAAAGTGTTTATGAAGCACTGCAAACGTGCATCCTTTCACTCAAGGACTTCCATTTCCCAAAGGCTGACTCAGATCCTATTCTCTTAAGCCTGCAAAACAACTTGAAAGGAAAAATAGTTGCATACCGTCAATTACCTCAAGACACAATCAATGGCCCTGTTCTCCATAGCTTTCACAATATTTGACAACTCCATTTCTTCCCTGCTGTAGCACCTCCAAAGGCTCTTAAAGGTCCATGACATTATTACAGACCTAATGTGACAGCTCATACTGATGTTAGCACACAGCAGCTGTTCTCATGGGAAGCATTACCCTCCAGTGCCTACGAAATACGGCTCTTGGAAATCCGCACGTTTCTGCAAGGGCCGAGGCACATACTGACCCAGCTGGAAAACCAGATCTCCATATTCTCATCCTTCTTGTTTTCCTCCATTTCCAGCTTAAAACTACTCCCGAATAAGATACCGAAATTTGCTGCTATAAGCCAGATGTGCAAACGTTTTCTTTTCTTCCTCAGTTCTGAGCCTATAATTTATTTCATATGCTAATGAGGTTATTTTATGATTTCTGTAGCCTTTTCCCTCAGATTTCAAAAATAATAAAATATTCCCAACCGAAAATAAGCCACCGCTTTCACAACTTTGTTACATTCTTTCCTGCTATACACAGCTCTTAAAAAAGAAGCTGGACCCAAATCACAGTCATACTTAATAAAATAAAAGCAAGCAAATTTTACCAAGTAGTGTTCATTTTCACCTGTACTAGAAGCCAAAACTAGCAATGCCTTTCTAACAGGCAGGCATTAGCAAAGGCCGCCTCCCATGATGATAAAGTTCAGCACTTGAGACTGGCTTTCATGGAAAGGACTGGTTGTTGGGAAGTTGAAGTTTTTGAGAAAGCCCATTAATCCATGTTTGCATCAAAACATCGAAACAGATACTGTTCTGCTCTTGTTCTTCACTTGTCACAAGATGACAGGGAGCTAATTAATATCACAAATGTTTCTTAATCCACCGGTTAGCAAGAATTCCCATTTGGCTTACTTAATTTTGTGAATCAGTGGTAAATCGGCAAACATGCCAGCCTGGGGACTGAAGGAACACCAATCACACACCTTATAGAAGCCATCAGTCCGTTTGTTTGTACAGTTGCAATGCAGCTACGCTTCAGAAGTGCCACTAAAGACTACTTAACATGCAGAAAAGCAACAAGAGACTTCATTTAATACTCTGTCATTAAGACCTAGGGAAATAGGACTAGCAGAGCTGGGAAGGAAGCCATTCTTTAAGAAATTAAGAACGTAAGAATCAAGGTAGGATTTACCACCTCTTGTACACATACACAAAACACTGACTTTTCAGCACAACTCAGACAGCATGTACACGCACGTTGCTTTGGACAGAAATGCATGTGACCAAGATGCACACAGCAGCTATCAGCCTTCAAACTCGTACACTGAAATCCAAGATCCTCCGTCCTGCAGTTGTGTCCTCAAGCACGAGTTTGGCCCCCAAATGCTGCTGATCCCAGTGCCCAGCCCACTTAATCCTGGCAGAGTCATGAATGAAGCATCAGCTGGAGTTGTACCTTTGCTTGTTGTCCCACCCAGGCAGATCCATACAGCCACACAGACCTCCTCTGACTCTTAAGTCCACACCACCAAAGGAACAAGCCCACTCAGATCAGCTGGTGGCCCAGGCAATGCTTAAGAAATGTCTTGATAATCCTGTAATTCGAAGCACGAGCCATGCTTTTATTTTCTTCTGCTTATTCCTTATCCAAACTTGATATTTTTCTCATTCCTCCCTTCTTCTCGGTGGGCTCTGATGCTGCAAGGCTGTGACAGAATCCCATTTTCAGTGATCTTCATTCTTCTCTGCTTTGCAAATAACCAGCTGCTCAGCTCTGCTGCAGGTCAGGGGTGGCTGTGTCCGGGTGTCCACGCACCACCTGACCGGCCACACTCTGAACTGATGACCCTGAGCTGCATTGCAAAGGCCTTTAATCACCCCTTTGCTGTGTAATGCTCGCAGGACGTATAATCTTCCCTTAATTTCCCCTTATTAATCACCTTCAATCTCAGATCCTGCCCACCCTACCATCCGCACGGACAAGTGGCTGTCCAGCAGCTATGGCTTTCCATGGCCGGGGCTGACATCAGCCCTCACAACCGCTCCCTTCTGCGCAGCCTGGGCAGTTCCACTGCCCGGCCCCCACGGGAACACCTCGCTGTCTCCACTTCCCGTCACCACCACTGCGGGATTTCTTACCACGGCAGCACCGCAAAGCCTATCTCCCCACCTGAACGCCTCCGTTTTCACAACGATCTTCGTTTTGATGATTCAACCATGGACGGCACAACTTCATTACCCAAAAGGCGATTCCCACCCTACGCACATAAATAAATGAGAGGCATTTGAAAACTTGACTTGTAAGATGGGAATATACAGCATCACTGTGCCTTCCAGAAGACGAATAATGGCTTCTGCCACATCTCTAGTAACGTCACGCCTTGGACGTCTGAAGAGGTAGTTTTTAATTTTTATGGCTGAAGAGTGTCAGAGACAGAGGAGCGGTCACGCTGGATCCCTTCCAACGCTCTATCCCGTCTTTCAGCACTTAAGGTGGTTGCTACTTAGACGACTAGGATAAGAAGTTTGGTGGAAAATGTAAACAACCTATCCATCTTCCCCTTGCAGCGTCATTTGATCAAAAGCTATTAGAGACCCGCCGACACCCCAGAGCACAACACTGCCAAAACCCTCTGACATTCACTGCTGCAGCTCAGAGTACCTTCTGCTGCCCCAAGAAAACTGCAATCCCGTTCTGAATCTTGCTCCAGTCTTGGCTGAAGTCTTGGCCTCAATAACTTTCTATGAAGAATTAATTCCACAATGTAATTACACTCGGTGTGAATTTGCCAACTTTTAAGTTAATTAAATATCCCCCTACCCTCTGCCATGACGAGTTCATGCAACATTCATTATTTGACACGCTTTTGTCAGTTCCTCCTCGTTTGGCTCCTTGCAAGGTAATTAATTCCAGATTTTCAGCATGCTTTGGATACAGATTTTTTTTCCACGCCATTCATCATTCCCATCCTGCTATCGCAGCGACAGACCATTTTCCCTGTGGGTAAGGCGAGGTGGTGGCTAGCGC
>NW_010231762.1:27376-53064 GCF_000690775.1 Eurypyga helias | reverse complement strand
CGGCTCCAAGCCACCAGCCACCCACTTACCCTGAACCCGACACCGTTTGCATCTCTCTTCTGACCTGACAGCTTCCATCTAAAAAACCCTAAACACAAACCTCTGCCCTACGGTGAGTGATTACAGCATATTATTAGCTCCCAAAAGAGGAGATTCATACCACCTAACTGAGAACGCGTGACAGATCTGCTTTTACAGTAAGGTTGAGAGTCAGCCACTCCGAGGCCAGAGGTTTAAAAGAAAAGTGAAAATTATTCAACCCGACACACAGATCCCACACATAACATGTTCGGAGCACTTCACACACCAGAACACAACCAAAACTTCTCCTTTTAAGTTTATAATATTATATACAATATTCAATATTACATATACTTCTATATTAATAAAAGATCATTATGTCATCCTTAGCATGGAGTTTTTCTGTTGGTTGGTCGTTTTCTTCTACTTCATACTTCCCCCTTGGTTCTCCATGGCTGCCTAGTTCTGACTTTGAAGAGTTCTGATGTAGAAAACACTTTTTCTTTAGGATGGCACAACTTCTTTGGTTCTTTTCAGTCAAACATTATGCTACCCCAAAACATCCTCTGGAAAGGTTTGACCCTCCCCTCAGTCTAATCCTACCTTTTCTGAAAACATTAAAACCAGAAGAAAGACTAAGAGGGATGAAGAGACTGGGAAGACAAAGACATCATTTTGCTTCCTCAAAGTTAGAAAGAGGACTTTAGCTAATAAAATAAAATTCCCCTTCTTTCTTGTTAGGATGCTGCTCCAAATCTTTCAGCAACAGAAGCAACACCGCATACACCACACTCTTATTACTGCTTTCCCTATCATTTCTCTCTGGAAGTGCTTATTGTAGTGGCTAATGTATCAACATTGCTTAACATCTTAGTATTTTGTGGGTTTAAATCTGATAAGAGTGTGCAGCTCCCTTTTTTTAGTTCTCTGAAATGCAATACACATATATGTGTATATATAAGGACGTAAGGAAGAAGTTCTTCACTGAAAGGGTTATCACACACTGGAACAGGCTGCCCAGGGAGGTGGTGGAGTCACCATCCCTGGATGTGTTTAAGAGACGGGTGGATGAGGTGCTGAGAGATATGGTTTAGTGGCGGACAGATATGGTTGGACTGGATGATCTCTAAGGTCTTTTCCAACCCAGTGATTCTATGATTCTATAATGTATACAGTACAGGGGACTGAAACTACAGAGAGTAGAGCACCGAAACGAGAGGGAGCAATGTAGTTGTTCAAAAGAGACCAACAGTTTGTCTTCTCCCCAGTGGCTACGAATTTCTTATTTAAGAATCTGGAAGAAACAGTCCTAGGACAGCTTCCATTTAAATCTAAAAAGCTATGTAGCCAAGTTGCTACAACCAAACCACCTTCTGCTTTCCTTAGGCATGGCTACTCCTATACAAGAATTCTGCACAAATGCAGGACTGCTGTAAAAAACTCAAATGTCAGTGTTTTATCAATGAGCACCAACGTTAAATTAGTACACAGCTCAGTAAACTGGAGGAATAAGTTCCTGAAATCTCTGAAGTACTCCCTTTTGTAACTTGCATTTGCACCGGTGTCTAAGCATTTACCCTATGTAGAGGTTTCTGAGACTCCTTTTGCACAAGACTGTGCTATGACATAAAAACACTAACTCTTTGAACAGCTGTATACATAGTCAAAGGGTTCCACATACGTCCAGGTGAGACTGGCTGATGCCCAAAAAAACTTGGGTAAATTCAGGAGTGGCTCTGTCGTATCTTTACCCACCGAAAGAGCATGAACAACAAGGATGCTAGTCTAAATTAAGAAAAATATATTGACTACAATGTTTTTATTAGGTTAAGTTCCCACCTGCCAAAAGAGCTTCTGTAAAGCTAACAGCTCCTAAGAGCAAACAATGAAATATCCTCCTCTTAAATTACATTAATTTACAAAACTGAGACTGAATTCATCAGCCCCAGAAACCATCAAAGAGCATGAACAACAAGGATGCTAGTCTAAATTAAGAAAAATATATTGACTACAATGTTTTTATTAGGTTAAGTTCCCACCTGCCAAAAGAGCTTCTGTAAAGCTAACAGCTCCTAAGAGCAAACAATGAAATATCCTCCTCTTAAATTACATTAATTTACAAAACTGAGACTGAATTCATCAGCCCCAGAAACCATCACGTTTCAGCGCTGATCTATTCCGTAGTTCCAGGTACACTGTCAGAGCCATATTAGGTCACACGGAGCACTTTTCTCTGCAGCTTCTAAGTACCACTGTAATATAAATAATGCATAATAACAACAGCACATTTGTACCTCCACTACAAGGGAACACTTGCCCTGAGTTTTATAAATCAGGCTGTAAATACATTTTTCCTCTTTAACCTCTGCAAGCTGTATGTCAAACAGCCCCTTTAAAAATCCCAATTTTTGCAAAGTCAGGCACTGCATAATGGCTTATTTCAGAAGTTACACTCTGCATACATATTTATGAAAAAATTACAGGAAAAAAAAGCTCAGCTTACTTGTCTTTTGGTCACCTAATCAAAAAGGTGATTGGATTAAGTTTTACCATATCAATGAAGTCACTGAGGAGCAACTGCATTTTTCCATGTAACAGATGGATGACCTTCGCCATGGACACAGCGTAAGGAAAGACAAGCCCATGTTTCTTCCAGGTACACCAAGGCCACGGTTCACTTCTCCTGGTGTACGTAGGAAAGACCAGAGGTACTGCAGTCGCACTTGCTCTCTCTCCACTCGCAGAGTAGATCAAGAGGTTTACTCCATTTCTTTCTACTATAAGCATAGGAAATCGGGAGGACACCAGCCAGGGAAACAAGTGAGGTAAGAAGGATGCTTGCTGTGCATGATCGCAAGGAGATACAGCAAGGTATCCTTCATTTCCCCAGGGACAGCTCTGCCCTAAGGTAGCCAAAGTATTTAAAACTACATGTGAAGGTTACAGTGGGACACAGGCCTTAGTTAAAACACACAAAACCCAAACACGCATCCCTGAAATTCAGCTCAGTAATTCTGTTGATCACAGAGTGTCACAGATCTGTCCCAAGTCCCACCACAGCCTTCTCTCCTCCAAAACGTTGTTTGATACTTTCCTTCCCTTTTATGAATTCCCTTTCCCGTAAGAGTCAATTCAACCTACTAAATACACTGGACGCCTAACATACAGAGCCACAGCAAAACCAGAGCAAAACTACCTTATCTTCTAGGACAGGCAGGAAAGGGAGGACAAGGGGAACCTAGATGTAACCTTGGGACCCAAATGGTATTTAAACCACCTAGAGCTCCTCCTTTAACCTCAGCCTATCTTCTTTCAGCTACAGGGAGGGATGACCTTCAGTCGTCTCCCGCTGCAGTCCAGGCACTGCTGAGCTGGCCAACCTGAAAGACATTAGAGGCAGAACTCCACTGCTGCTCCCTTCTTAAGCTTAAAAGCAAGGTACAGGATGAAGTCTTTGGCTCCAGCTGAGAAAAATGAGCTGCATGGGTAGAGAGTTAGGAGAGCGATGGAGATGGATTGCAGATCTGTGAACCTCAGCAAAAAAACTCCACCTCTTCTGTTCATGAAAATTCAAGAGATTGCAAAGCTTCAGTAGCCATGTTACACTGGGCAACATAAAGGCTGGCTGTGTTCTCATTTATACAGACTTAATTTAGTATTACATTTCCTCTTCTTTCAGCTACAGCTTCTGCTTCTTGAAGGAGCAATCCCAGTTCTGACTCAAAAATAAAAGCCTCTGAAAGCTCAGCTTTCTGTGTACTGTTGTGTAGTTACTTGCATCTGTAATTTGCTCTTGCAGAAATAAACGTTAATGTGCTTGAAAAATGTGACTTAATTGTGTGGTGTGAATTTTCCTATATTAATCTCTCTATTCAATCTATATGCTATTCTTTCTAAAAACCAGAAATTACTACTGCATTCTAGTTCCAGAGTGAACACTGAGGTTGATACTCCAAATCTTACCACAGCGTGACACAAGGGAGCTGCTCTACCTTCCCCTCCTGACTTTACTAACACCAGAAGTCTTTTCTCCAGGTTACACTCAGCATTTAAGAGGGATGCAAAAAGATGGATGCACTTCCTAAATGTGAAACGAGGTAAATGTAACATGAGACAGTGAAAGGACATTTCTGCACACTTCACGAACCCACGTGAGAAACTACTGGTCATAGGAGCAGAAGGCTTTGACACGTTACTCATCACAATTTTAATTCATAAGAAGAAAAACAAGGAAGATGATTTATCCCCAACCTCCTACCTCTTTGGCATGCAAACATAGGCAAACTGATGGCAAATCACCACCCCACATAAACCTTACTTTAGTTGCTCCAAAGAAAGAAAAGGGAAATTCAGGGAAAAAATATATCTATATGAAAAAAAAAAATCATTCTTCAAAGGAGGGAACCACACTACAAATAATTAGAAATACGCATTTCAGAAAGCACTACTACAGAATGATAACTTTACAGAAGTATCCAAGATTTTGCTGTCCTAAGGCAACTAAGACAGAAAGTACTCGAACTTTCTGGTTCTGCACACATATGTAGGTCCTGCGAAGCGGCACAGGGATGGACTTCTGATGAAATCGTTTCTCAAAGCACATACCACCCACATGTTGCAAAAGCCATGGAAATTATAGGCTCAACACATCCATCTACCCATCTGTCATCACGATGGGGTGTTTGGTATGCACTAGCCCTTGTCTCCTGCAGTTTGAGGCCAGCGTGCAGGATCGTTTTCATTGCTCTTCTACATACGGCAGTGCCAATATCCCATTTCCCATGTTTCCATGTGAAGTAGCGAGTGATTATCAACAACATCATAGCACCATATCCTCCTGTTATACTGGTTTTAGTTCATGAGGAAATAAAATATGTGTGACGTGTCAAAAGTCATGCAGGCAGTGCATGGCAGTGAAGAGAACGGAATGTAGAGCTCAGGCTACTGTGTTACCAATCCTATTAAACGTCCTTTAAAAAAAATAACAAGATTCCTAAGAACATGATGTTTTCCTTCCTTTCCAATGATTAAATGGGTCCTGCGTTCCCTCTTTCTTGCTTTCACAGGTCACCAGGCTATGCTAACAGTTTGTTCTGTATGAGCAAAAAAGACAGAAAACACATGTTGAATTTGGGTGGACTGAGACTGTACAACTTTTCTAGGTACAGAGTCTGCCAACTGCTTGGGTCTCAGTGATTTTCTTTTGACCTACATGGTCTTCCTGATTACTGTTGGACAATGCCTTTCTGCAGTCCTGGCAAGGCTGGCTGCATATCATTACTAGTTCACCCATGTTTTTGTTGGGGAAAAGCTACAGGATGAAGAGCAAAGCCACTAACGACAGATTCACATCTCCTCTGAAGAAACAAAAGAAGGACCTGTCCCAAGAGGTTGCACTCAAACCTCTACTCAAAAAAAAAAAAAAAAGACATTAAACAATGAGCTGTGGTAAACACCAGTCTGGCAAAAGAACATTAAAAAACCATGAAAAATCATCTATACATTATTATACAAAAGAGATGAGTATCTACCACAATTCAACAAGAGAAAAATGTGTGGATTGCTGGAACGAAGCCTATGAAATATAATTAGAAGTAACCAGAAGCTAAAACCAGATACTAGGCATCATTAGGGAAGAACGGGGAACCTCACACCTACAACATCATATAAATTCGTGGTGAGGCCCATCCTGCAGAGTATTTAGTGTCAGTCACCTCACCTTAGAGAGGCTGCACCCGAGAGATAAGGACAGCAAGAGTGAACAGACACCTGGAAACATTCCTGTGTGCTGAAAGTCTATGAAGACACATTCCCTCCAGGAGATAGATTTCTGCAAAATCATGAACAGCAGATACATGGCGATACAACAGTTTCTCATTTAGCAAAACAGGAGATATGAGTGCCCCAAGGAAACTATCGAGAAGCAGATTAAAAAAAAAATAAACAAAACAACAAACAAACAACCCAACCAAAACCAAAACCCAGTGCTTTTCTACATAGCAGGTAACTCCCATATGGAACTGATTGCTTCAGCATGTTGTCAAGGACAACAGTAAGATGAGTTACAAAAAGTGATACTCACATCTATAGAAAAAGGAGGTCCCGGCATACATTGGACCACACATAAAATATATGTCTTATTTTCTGAAACCAGGAGGCTCTGTGAGGGGCACAATCACCTTATAACTGACTTGTGCTACATCTTCCCCCTACCCATCGATAACTGGTGGGTGGGTGATGGAGCAGAGGCAAGCTCCTGATGAGATGGACGATTTCAGTGATGCAGTACTGCAGCTGTGCTGGAGTTCTCAGACCTCCTGGATCCCCTCCTCTACTGAACCTGCTGTCAGCTATGGCACGGTGCAGAAGCTGCTGCTTGCACCATGTTGTCTTCTCCTTAAAATGGATAAAGATCAAGTGCCTTTGACCAGGGAGTCTCATCAAGAAGCCTGCAGCCCTTGGCAGAGAGCAGCTGAATCACTGCTCAGGGGATCTCAGGTACTGTTTGGAGTGCAAGAGATGGTTGTCACTCCTCCATCATCTCTCCTTATCAGCGTAGGTGAGGTCAGTGGTGAAAAGAAAGGAGTCATGTGACCACACGGACACCAACATCAAACTGCCAGGACTCAGTTTAAGAAGGAGCAGGAACAAACAGCCGTCTGTTTTCTCCAGGTTTCCTCCATGGGGGGATAATTTCTCTCCTTCCCTTGGAGATGATGTAATTCAAGCTTTCAGTCTTCCAAGAGGAGGAGAGTTGGAGGGTCGCATGGCTGCTCATATCATTCTGGGTACAACCATTTCATTAATCGAGAGGAAAAATCATATGAATTAGGCACAGGAATTCCTGCTACATCTGTATGATTTGAGTTTGTGCATGTGAAGCACTGGCACGGGTATTTTTGGCAAAATGAAGAAGAATATAAATTAAAGTACACATTAATCACACATTACATCTGCAATCTAAACTAGCAGCTACGTTCATTTTATATATGAACATATTCTTGAAGCTGCAGGATTCTAATTTAAAAGACAAGCAATTCAAAGCTTCCCCGGTTGACACTGCAGGTAATGAGATTCTTTCCCCCTGACATCTTGTGTTTCATCTTACCTCATAACTAAATAATTTAGCGTATTTTTAAATATATATATATAAGAATTCTAAACAGTAAGCTGTGTATGACCTACTTATTTTGAGTTTCCAATTTAAAAATAGATAGTCCAGGAAAAAATTATTTCCTACGCAACTGTCAACAGAAGGAAGTTGATTTAATCCATGAAACAAAGACTTGTGAAGGTGAGACACACGCACCAGTAATCACGAGAAATCTTTTGAACTGCAGTAATAATTCTGAGAAGTGAGTTTTCAATTAGAAAACAACATTTCCCATGTGACTCTGTCAGTCACTAAAGCACACGACAGCTTCAGCCGGTATCAGCTGTGACAGGTCACCCCGCAAAGGATGTTGAATGTGCAACTTGGATACGATTCACTCGACTGTAGGTATTTGCATATACATAAATCAGAGGCTGATGTGAAGACTTCATCAGCATGGAGGTGGCTGCATTCTCCATGCATGACCAAAGCTATGAAGACGCCCAAAGACTTCAGTGTAATGAGTGCCTAACACTTTCACAACCTCTGCTGAGTGCACTGTAGAGTGTACTGAGTGCAAGTAGAATGACGGGACAATAATGGAAGATGGATCATCTGCAGGTTTTATTACTGCTACATATTTATTCTGTCCATGCCTTTCTTCCCTCCCACTTCAAAAAAAAAAAAAAAATCATCTGAGTCAATTATAAAGGATTTCAAGGCTGTTGGAAAATGGTCCAAGTGCTTAAATTTCATGACGCTTCTAAAAAGCCCTTTGAAGTCTGCAGAGAAGCCTCCAGAGCCTCTGCAGCAGTACCTCTGAAAGCACGCCTGCGGGACAGGGAGCGCGACCACTTAGGGGGAAAGCCACCCAAGGAACTGGTCAGAAGGTCAAAAGAAAAAGAAAAAAGAAAAAAAGAAGTGGTTGAACACAGGGGTAGCTGGTCTGGAATTCCCCCTCACTGCTGAGCTACCAGAGGAGACGGCTCAGAATAAACCCCATGCTACTTCCCAGATGCTCACACACAGGATCACTCCCAAAGGAAGGCATCCCAGAGCAAACCTCCTCGCTGTTGTCAAAAACAAGAGAGCACTGGGAAAGCCTTTTGCTGCTGTACAGTTTCCACTTACACCAAACAATCTAGCCAACCGGTAAGAACGTACACTGGGTTTTAAGCAGGCAACGCTGCAGAAGGTGTAATTTCCTTAAGCAGGCGTACGGAGCCCTGCAACGTGTGCAGAAGGGACTCCATGGGTACCACTGATTTAAAACAAAGCTCTGACAAGGAAAGAAAATCCTTCCCTTGTTGCTTTGCACAATCCACCGACACAGCCTTTCAATTATCTGGAGATCCACAAGCCTTCACACCCGCACGCGAACGCAGGCTAGTCCTGCATATTAAAAGCAGGAGTTCAAGTACGTCTGCGTCTGGCTGCCTGTGCCAGTGCCCATGTTAATGCCGTCTGAGTTTGTGAGGGCAGAACTATTCAAAAACGGGAAATAATTTAATATAACCTGGTGGCATTACATGGTATGGCTCAGAGCGAGCATGTTTAGAAAGCACAGGCGTGTGCTCAGAGTTGTCTGAGACTGGAAATATTAGAAATAAAAGGAGTTAGATATCAAGTGCAGCTGGTTTCACTGGTATTACAGTGCTTTAATAAAAGATCCCATCTCCTTCGTGCATGTAGGATGGATGGTGCTGGATCAGGATGAAATCTTTCTGCATTAGAGAACTTAACAATGGTGCACCTCACAAACTTAAAATCCACGGGACCTGGAGTATTCCTAGACTATACAGCTTTGCTTGATATTGTTTGCCAACCCCTTTTACATTTCATTGGAAAACATAAAATACAAGCCACAGAGGAGAGGGCAACTACAGTAAAATAAAAACTACAACTACTGCCAAGTTCAAGAGAGTTTGGTTTTGAAAAATAAAGACAGAAACCTGAAAGCCCCGTCCTGCGTTTTCTTGTTAAGAAAGTGAGTGATTTTCCAGGCCTTCCTGGATTTAAGATTTTAACAAAAATATGCCAGAAAGCAGTAACAAGGTTACAGTTAGGAACATTAAAGTTTCTAAGTGTGGAAAAGAAAGCTATAAAGCATTACAAAAATATTTCTCTAGAAGGTTTAAAATGGAGAACATGAATTTATCAGACACTGAAGTATGAATTCCAACCTACACTTCAGAAACAAGATGGCAAAGCATTTCAAAAATGTCTCACGACTAACGTCTACCAAGAAAAAAGGTGAAACCATGCAAAGCGATACCCCTCTCTCTGCATCTCTGGATCAAATAAAATGGGGAGTTGTTATAGGAAGGCATTTGGATATATATGCAATTAAAATGTTTTAAATAGACCTTTTTGAGTCAATAGTTTCAGGAAAGTGTAGTTAAATGACATTTCAGAAATTGTTTGACCTCCCCCATTTCTGTGCAAGACTAAAATAGAAGCTAACGGTTTCACTGTTGTCTCGGAAACATTATCTTGCCTACACAATTTTTGCCTTTCTATTGCAATGCAATAAAAATAACCCAAAATCTAATACCGAAAAAGGGTAAGAAAGTATTTCAGATAGTCACTAACCCTTCTTACAAGTGGTTCACTGCAATAAAATGTTAAAATGGGAATACGTGACGCAATTTTACACGGTGAAGAACTGCACACCTGCCAGCACTTTCTGCAGACAGAGAGCTCCATGGAGGCACAAGGAAGCCCAGGAATTCTGCAGGGGAAAAAACCAACTAGTACACACTGGAATTAAAAATAAGGTTGTATGGTGTGTGTTTCCACAACGTCTACAGCTCTAGAACCGCTTCATTGAACGTTCCACCCCCACAAGCACTGCACGGGGCGCAGGTCTGGGTTCCTTTCCCCACAGTGACAGCCGGGGTCTCGCCAAGGCCCACGCTGCAGCCTGACACAACGGCAAGCCAGGCAAACATTGGCACGTCCCCTACGCTGTTCTGCTGGGAATTTAAACTGAATAAGAAGCTCAGTGCATTCTGCCTGTGAAGCCTGTGGTGAATTCAGCAGCGGTGGCAGAGGAGCCGTTTCCGGCAGCGTTGGCGGCACTGCGTATACAGGGTTGGGCCACGAGCTCCGGCATGGAGCTGCTGATGGTGCCAGGCTCTGGCATGGGGGAGGGATGGGTGTGATGCCAGCAGACAACAGGGTTCACTTCCACCATGCATGAGGCACCCGGTTTTGGTCCTTCAGCACTAACCAGCACCCTCACCTGCCCCGTGCCTTGTTCCAGGGTACTGACCACATGCACAAACCCCCTTCTTTATCGACGTGCAATGCAGCCCTTGTGTTCCAACCCTTCAATGCAGGGGAAGACAGCCAACATCACACAGACATACATAATCTTGCACTCAAATGCTCCTGCGGTTGGGCCAGGGAGGATCGAAGGAGCCTAAGGCCCAGGTGCCGTGTGCCAGAACTCCAGCCGGCTCCAGAGGGACAGCCCCTGCTCCTGCTCGCCACGCCGGCAGTGCCAGAGAAGAGCGGGCAAGAACTTAGAGTCGCTGCCACGGAAATTTCCCACAGTAGCTTTTACCACAGAGCAACAATAGCGTCCTATGAGAAATTAAAGCCTATCTGAGCTGGGTGATTTGTCAGCTCAGAAAACAATGGCTCCCTTTGCAAAGACAAAGCGTAATTTGGCAAAGGCGAGGTGTAATTTGCAGCTTTCTGCAACCAGGAAGGACGGTCCTTTCTCCAGACTCCACGTTTAACTGAGGGCATGATAACAGGGGGATGCAAACAGCCCTCCACCACGCATGGTGATCAACCTCAAACCACAGGCCAGAGAAACAACAGGTTCTGCTCTAAAACAATGCTGCCTTCACCCCAAAACTGAGGGTTCCCTGTGAGCCGGCACAGGTTTCTCCCTCCGTGTCACAAGACAGAGCCCCAGTGTGCCCGTTGTTAGCATGACCTTTCCCAAACAGAAGCCCAGTCAACTTGCGGAGTCTCTGGGTCAGCTGCCTGTGCTGAGGGCGAACAAGGGAACACCAGCTCCCAGTCCCACTGCGAGCACCCAGCATCATCACTGGGACATGGTCAGTGCCAGTCCTTCCTGGCTGCAGCTTTGGGGAGTTGCATCATGGAATAAAAGCATGCGTGGGCATGGAGGAGTCATGTACTGAGGCAAATGATGACTGGAGCTGCTCCCTGCAGCATTGTTTAGAGCTTAGGTGAGAAGAGTAGGAAAAACATGCAACACTTTCCCTTCCAAAAGCCTCCTCTGAAGAAAATCCCAAGCTGTCAGAAACATCCAATGGAAAGCAATATTAAGGAGAATTATGTGGACATTTAAACGCCACAGCCAAAAGCCCAGCTATATCCAGCCATATCCAGCTGTGTTAGGAGAGTCCCACCTTCTCTGGGAGCCAAGACAGGAACTGAGGAATCATCACAGGATAACTCTACTCACTCTTCTGCCCTTTGGCTTTTCACTAGCAAGAACACTCCAAGACAGGCATTTGTATACCAAATGTATTATATCTGCATATCTTATATTTGCTTTTATTCCTTCTGGGTGGGTTGCCTACCGGTACGAGAGGCAGGGAAATCCCAGTGACCTAAGGGGCAAGTCCATCAAAGAAGGGGCAGTGCAGCAACGACAGGCAGTCGCTCTAATTCAGCCCCAGTGTACAGCAGACATTAATTCAGAGAATTAAACTTACAGGAATCCTTACCAACAACATCCAAAGTCTCTCAGACACCATTTGGCTTGATACCGATGAACTCAAAGGTGAGGTGAGGCTAACTGAGGGTTTGCAGTCCTTTTCCGACAAACCTGAACCTCATCTAGTCAATCCATGCTGTTTGGTTGTCGCACCGAAATCCTAAAAAAGCCGCATATTTGGGAGAATCTAAATTTTTGCTCATTTGGTTCCAGAGCAAAACACAGCAGATGAGCGTACATGCAGTGGAAACAATCCCTTTCCGAACATCCCTGCAAAGGCCGCTCCAGCTGGCTCTGCTCAGAAGCCCTCAGGATCTACCATGACAGAAGTCCCGATATGCGACCCAGCCCGCATCAGTCACAGTCTCCCTAAAACAGTACTTCCACCTCACGTGAAGGTGAAAGGTCCTTTCAGTACAGCTCTTGCCCACCGAACAAACCGATAGAAAACCAGTTAGCTTGCAGGGAATGAATTCAGAGAGAATACCAACCCGGGCATTTGTCAAAGCCGCGTGGCAGTGCCAGCAGTGCCACCCAGCAGTGACCTTGACATCCATTACGCACTCGCATCTGCAGTTTAACATGCATGACTTCCACAGAGGCCAGTTATTCAAAGGCAAAACGCACAGAGCCTCTGCTCTTCAGTTATTGTTTTGCTTTGCAGCATTTACATAGAGCCCACTATCAATCCCATCCCCAAAAGAATCTGCTCTGCGTTAGCAAGAAGCTGATGCATGGAAGAAAACTCCCGTCTCTGGTCCTGCCTTCCACCTGGGTTACCTATCTTTGCAATTTTAAAACTTCATTTGTGTGAGGCTCATTGAACTAAATCTTATTTTACAGCTTAAGTCACAGCTTAAGATTTCTGCTTTTGATTTTACATCCCAGTGCTTTGATTTATTTACTGAGCGTTGCAATGAATTCTTAGTAACTTAATTGCCATGCTGCTACCTATTCTTCTTGGGTGTGGTACCTGCACTATTTTAACGACTTCAAGTAATGTATATTCAAATCGCCAGTGATATGCCAAGCACCTGTAAGACTCGTGCCAAACCAAACAACTTCTGGCCTTGGGCCAAAAATCTACTTCGTCTTCATAATTTACTGCAGCATTTATTAAGTTCAGTATTCTTCCATCAATGTACAATTGGGTTGTTTGGGGCTTTTTAATTGATTCCTTCAGGTGCAGAGGAGGTTTTATCAAATTCACAGGTGGCTGAAAAGACACGAAATTAACATCTCTTGAATTTCCAAGTGCTAAAAGGTGAAATAACATTTATACTTTGTGTATCTGCCTGATTTTTCACATTAGCATATCTGTGGAATTTATCACTTTTTCTTTTGTGCTCATTTTGCAAACATTCTATGCTTGCTTAATAGTTTGTAAACAGAGGTAATTAGTTGACAAACATGACTGAGGTTAAACATGCATGAAATTATTTTCAAGATGAGGACCCAAATTAGTTAAGCTTAATTCAGGTCACCGTTAATAAAAGTTTTAAACCCCCACTATTTTTATGAATGTCTTTGAAATAAACTCTCTTACTTCTCTTTGATCTTCTTTGTTCCCTTCACCCTACCGTTTCACCGGTGACACTCAAAAGCAGAAGTCTGCACTTTTTCGGTAGCAACACTGTAAAGTTTATCCACAGCATTCTACACTGAAAAATAAAATTTATTAAAAGGGTGGCTCAGAACTGTCCTTCCTTCCCCATACTGCAATAAAAAGATTTTCCTTAGAGTAATATTATAAAAGCAATACAATTCTTTGTTTCATCAAGTTGGCAGCTACATATAGGCCTTCAGACTGGTAAAGAAAGAAGATTCTTGGGAAAGTGGTAGCAATATATTTCTTCACTCTATATGACAATACTTCATTACAGCAGGACAATGCTGTTGGATTTGCATATATATCACTTCCCCAAATTTCTACCCCTCTTTTCAGACTACTTTTTTGTGCCTACGCTTATTATATTTATGTTGAGGGTTGCATACTGTTGCTCAATTTATGTCTTCCTAGGTCTGTACGTATGGCAAGCAAGTGTATTATTAAAAGTTATATTTACAGTTACGTGAATATAGAATTTATTCTTCCTGCTACCGAGCACAGCTTGTGAAATTTAATGTTTCTCTTCCTACTAACCACTAAGACATTTGTGTTCCAAATCTTCTGTTCTTTTAAAAATAAATGAATGATAAGAAATTACAATGTAGTTATTATATTAAGTCTTCCTTTTTATTGGAAAGGAAAAACCATAAGTATAGCAGGGCCGAAAGAAGAACATGGGCAACCATGTGCAGTACCCCACAGCCCCAAGTATCTATACAACAGATGTTTAATGAGAAGAGTCTACAACATACTTACTCCACTCCTGCCCTGTCCACCACTCTCCTCTGTGTTTTTTAACCTTTTGGCCTGTTTAGAAACAGCCCCTTCAAATGTAATTCCAAACAATCCTACAGGAGCTTCAGCGGCGAGGAACACTGTGCCAAAGCAGATCTTTCCCTCATTACCTCTGAAATACTACCATGTCTCCTCTTATACTTCACGTAGTTCAAACATAAAGAAACCACTCTATATGCATTTTTTTGGAGGAAATGTTCTCTTAGAAAGGAAGTCAGATGACCAGATGGGTTAGGGGTCTATTCAGCCCCAATCCCCTGTGCTATTCTAGCACCCGTGCCCATTTCTGCCCTGTCCTTTCTGCAACAGCAGTGGCAGAGGACGGCAGCTATTTTCCATCACAGAAGAGATAAGGCTTACACAACAGTATAAAATCCATGTAAACACAGTCCTTAAGCTATTAAAAAGTAGATGTTATTACTAAAGGCATGAATATAAAAGGTGAATATAAACAAAAGGAGAGTATGCGTAATTAAAAGGCTGCCCCTCGTTCATGAGGGCTGAAAGCAAGACAAAGCACCTTCCTCAAGGCTAGGAAACATGTTTTATGGAACACACGCACTAACTGTGCAGAGAAGCACCACGTGTTCCGCGCTGAAAGCTGGTAGTGATAACCGAGTGTAGATCCAGACCCTCCAACAACACTTCACAGCCAAGGCAAACACTTGCAAGCTGAGGGTTTCTGATACGGCCTATACGCAGGTTGGGCACACAGATTCTCCTGCCCTATTTACCCCCTCAGATTCATCCCCACTTCAAAATACATACAAAGTTCGGCTCAAAGCTCTTTGTATATTTGCAAAAATACAGGCTTATTATGCAAAGAGTGTTTCCACCACCTGATTTCGACTCAAATTTTAAAATAAATGTTCGTGTAGTTCCACATTTGACCGGTGTATCGATATTTAGAATTGTAGCCTCTCACATTTTTAAGTAGCTTTAAAAGCAGCCAACTCCCTTACGGAACCCTTTAAATCTAGCATAGGTGTCAGTGAAGAAGCCTTTACGTTCACCTTTGTGCTTCAAGGTCACACCGAGCAGTGCCTCGTAGCCAGCCACTGTCATTTCGGTCCAATTCGGCAAGACCCTGATGTCAGGCAATCTAGTGTGAAGTGTACAGCTGGTCAGGGAGTGTTTGCCAGCCGGGGAAAACAAAACCAAATCTCCTTTATTTCTTGTTGAAAGCAGAACGCCTAAGAAACGTTTACCTGGTAAAAAAACCCAACCTTTTTTTTTGGATTTTGTTCAGCTTGATGTTTTAGGTGGGAAGTGTTCTGCCCTACGCAAGGGCACGGGCTGCCGCCTGCCCTGTGTGGAGGCAGCCAAGCTGGTCCTCACTCCCTACAACGCTGCTCCATGGAAGCCACCCCGGTGCAGGTGGAAAACCACAGGCACGCTCTTCGGTAGGACAGTGTATGCCATGACAGCCTTGGAGGAACACAGTGGACAACTCTCAAGCAGAGATACCCCCATTTAAAAGCAGAAGAAAGCCATCGGGCAGCCTTCCCTCCTAAGCCGTGATGGGAAGGGCAGCCCAAACCGGAGCTCAGCTGGAGACTTGCCCCTTCTCCTTTCCCTTTTGGCTGGTGCAAAAAGACTCCAAGTGAGGGCCAGACGCTCTGCCAGGGGACTGTCCACCGGACTTCTTCTCCAAGGCAAGGGAGGGAGGCTGTGGGAGCGGGGCTGGACTCTGCTGCTGCGGGAAGGGAAGGCAGAGCTGAGGGAGGCATCCGCCTGCTGCTCAGGCACACAGCCCCCTCCAACCTGCCACCAGCCTGGATTTAAAGCTTAACACTCATTTAAACACATTCTTCTCCCCCAGCACACATCATTTTGAAAAGCACAAACCCATTTGCAAGGTTTTCCTATGTTTTTCTTTTCATTGTCGGATTTTAACAGGACGGAAGGGAGCGGGAGCGCCTGCGTATGGGAGGGAGGAGGAGCGAATGATTTGCCCTTTCCAAGCGCTCCCTGATTTTGTCTACCCCACACTGGGATGTCAAAGCCAGCGATATATATGTAGCAGGACAGGTTTCTCCAGGGACTCAGTCCTGCATGCAGCGTTCAGCAGTTTGCGAGAGGAAATCAATAAGCGCTCGCTCTCCCTCGGCTCTCCACTCCCCTGTATTCCCGCATTTCTCTCTGTAGTGCATGTAGTTATGCAAAAAGCACAGTGCTTTGTATGATTATCCCCACCTCCATGAAAGCCATTACCTTATCCAAACAGTGGAAGGTGACATCGATAAATAAAGCTATAAAATAGCTTTCATAGCTTGGCAAAAGAAATACAGGCAAACTAAACATTTCGGCTAAGCCCTATTCCATCATCCCTGCAGCAGAATGGGGCCTGGGCTCTTCGGATCATCAAACCCCGGATGCATTTCTATATTTTCACGTTGCTAGACTATCAGATATGCACGTCAAACGCAAAATACCCTTTCCAGTGGCATAAGCCCGACAGTCATCAGACAGGTCTCCCTGTCACACTGTGGATAGTGGTCTCTGAAGTGCAAACACCCATCCCTCTTACTCTTTCCATCGCTATTTCCCATAGGGTGGCTTTATCTGCTGGGACAGCTCAGTATTTTTTCCCAAATAAGCTAATATTGTTTATTTTGTCATTTATCTCTATCCTTTTGAAAACAATTTCTTTCCATTATGCATTTTCTATTGATATTATTCTCTATTATTTGGTCAGTAGCAGTATTTTTCTTAGTCTTTTTTGTAATCCTATCTCATTTAGGCTTCCCACATTCACTGAACCCTTTCCTATTTTTTAGTAAGTTCTGGCATCAGTATCTGTATATTCCATGTAACACATCTGGTGACACAATTCCAAGCAAAACTGGTTCAAAGACATATTCCTGTTATTTTTTTCTTTGCCCACATGTAATTAGAAAGCAAGAAGAATTAGGAGCCACAGGGTTTGTATTCACTCTCCCAGGGCTGGGATGATCTTAAAGACAAGTGCTGGCCGGCCAGCTGGCCGTGGGGCAGTCACGGAGGCAACATGGGACAAGCAGCCCACACATTCCAATATCTTTTCTACGTTGGACATTCAAATAGAACCTTTCTTTGCAGTAAGTTTCTTTCTCGAAGTGCTAAACTATTTGAGAGGACCAGAAACAAGTATTAGGAGGTGGCAGCCTGGGCTCCAGTCCCACTACAGATGGGATGGCCTGGACAGCAATGGATGAAACCCAGGATAAATCCTGTCCCTGTGGCCAGGTGCCATGCAAACCCAGCAAAAGAGGCTGCTCACAAAGCCTTTGGTTGCAAGGGAGGCTGACTGCCCAGCCTCTTCATGGATCGATTCTATGTTCTCTGAAGGGAGGATGCATATGCTTGCAGCGGGAAGAGCAACCGTGCCCTGGGCAGCCAGGCCCTGGCCAGTGCTGTATTCCTTTAGTTCAACCCAGCCGCATTCTTGCAGGTCTGCACAAAGACGGCCGTCTGCTGATCTGTAACAGTTACAGTTCAATTATTTGTGAAGTCTGACAAAATACTAGTAACACACAAGCTTTTCTGATGTGCTCGAAATAAGTCTAGCAAAAAGAGTAACCTGGAAACATCGAATGACCCCAACAGGATGAGGAAAAAGAAGTTAATCAGTTGGAGGGCGAACGCATTAAGCAGTGAAAACAAATGATAAACTTACTTCAGGATCGTGAACGCAGAGACAAAAGCCAGATGTTGGTACAATAAACACCAGAGTCAGTGGAATTAGGAACACAAACATACGGATTTCGATCAAAATGCCAATGTCTCGCTTCACCATGAAGGTGTGTAACCTTCCAGGTTTCACCCTGATGTCATCTTGTCTTTGAAGGACAGAAATGCTGAAGCAGAAAGCTTTTCTGCCTCACCACCTCCAAAACATACTTGTTCAACGGTCCCGTTACGCAGAACTTCGGAAAACTCATTTCCTTGCCAGCAGACCGCTGGCTGAAGGGATTTAACCTCTCTGCTGCCAGACACATGATCAGAGGATTTCCAGGCGAACTGGTACATCCAGGGATCACTTCTGGCCACCACTGTCCTGGCCCTCACTCGTAACACCTTTGGCTGCAGCACAGCAACAAAAATCAGTGCATTTTGACTTAGCCTGGGTTTATTCCAGAATAACTGAATTTAAAATGTGGCTGAGATTCTTCATCGCTCCATTATCAAAATCATTCACAGTCAATCATGAAGAGAAATCGCGTATTTTACTTTTAAGACTACAAATCAAAGTATTTTATGCACGTCCAAAGACTCCATTCCCGCCTCAGACAGATTTTACTTTTTCTTGAGCAGCTTTTGCACCCGGTTAGGTTCTTGCAAGCACACCCTGCCTCACCCACCATGCCGGCCGGGCTCTTCACGTGGTAGGAAACGCTGGGGATTCCATTTCAGAGCGCTCAGTGCGGGCCAGCAGCCACCCCCAGCCCTGCAGGCTCCCGCAGAGGAAGCCACCAGGTACTTAGAAAATGTAGAGTAATAATTTTAATTCAATCCAAATGTTGCTTTGCCACATCATTTCCTTGAATAATATGTCCTAATGTACCACTCTGTCTCTCTCGTACATTATATATCCCGTAAAGAAATCTGCAGTGGGAGACAGAAACCCAAAGCCCAGCGAGATAACTGCATTTCTCACGTGGAAGGCAGACCACGCGCATCAGAGATGGGTTTTTAACGCACCCTGGTCATTTTTCAGATTATATTTTTTTAGTCAACGTAATCTGCTACATTAGTTAATCTTCACTAGAAAGTTAAAATAAATTAATTGAGGTTCAGGTGAAAGGGCTGTTGACTTGTTTTCTTTATACAGATTTCATTTAACGGTTTTGGAATTTATTTTCAGAGTAAAATTGGGCTTTATGTGCTTAAGGCCTCCAATTACAATGTATTGTCTGGACAGCAGAAAGATTTCAAGGAGCTGCTGTCACCTATCACTGTTTATTTAATGCAATATGGCAGCAGGGACGAAAGAGAAGGCATTTGCCCACTGGTAGTAAATGGAAGAGTTTGAACTTTAAAGTTTGCCGGGGCAATCCTCCCCGCGCAAGCTCCAGCAGCAATCCACTGTGGGTGCTTGCGTCTTTGGTGTCTTACAGGAAAAGAAATGTCTGCACTGGAAACAAAAAGCAGCCAACAGGGAAGAAGAAAAACAAGTAGTGCTTACAAAACTATTAAAGGGACTTCCAGAGACAAGTGATAAAAAAGCGGAAAAGCCTGTTAGCTAGCACTCACAGCAACTCTTTTTAGTGGCCCTTTCAGTTCTATACAGTATTAAAAATGAGGTCACACAGTACTATGAAAATTAAAATCTAACCAAAATTGGGAAACGAGCAGGTAGATAGATCAAATGGTGGTGAACTGCACCAGCTCTTTCCTGAAATTCCAGAAAGCAATGCTGCATTCTTTGCCAGCTGACAGTTATGTGGCAGATACATCTACCACAGGAACGAACGAGGATAAATCCCAGGTGAGATGGGAGGAGGGGCAGGAGTGATTTTGGGCAGTGGGATCACAGACACCTGAGCTCATGGAGCTTTCACACCCACAGCCTCTCCCACATCGACAAGGGTAGATGGGATTTTACGGATTTCATTTTTGGAGGAATTCTATCAGTAACAAAGATGGGGAGGGTTTTTTTTAATTTGGTCCTGAGGTTGAATTCAGATACTTAATTTTAGCCATATACATGCTTGACACATGTTCTGCTGCAATGATTGATGCTACCCCTAGAATCAGCAGAGACAGGCACTTTCAGCTGGTGATTCACTGGATCTTAAAATAGGTTTATAAAACAGGAATCTCCAGGGATGATTCAATCCACATCCTCTGACTAGCACTGAACTTAGCACCTAAACTTAAATGAAATAAATCCCATTCAAATTTACCAATTGCAGCACAAGAATATCTGCCAACCAGAGAATAAGCGAGAAAGCTGAGGAAAAGAGGTATAACCAAAAAAACCCTCTTTTTTGGCATGCTTCAACTGCTAATACTTAGGATTTTCTGATTCATGCAACTACACTCCATGTAGAACCACCACATAATTTCATTCTGATAAACTGTCTATACATCTAATTTTCTTTCTCAAAAAGAAACCAGGTCCTAAGGGAGGTGTCACAGTACATACTGCTTTTTCTTCCCAAACCTAGCTTGATTGGTCAAGGGTGAGTTGTGCTCCTGAACTCGGAAGAAACTATATGGGCAGCAGATAGCCCCTTCCTTGGGAAACCTTAAGAAGAAAAACCCACATGCTCACTTTGCCTGATGTCTCCCAAACCACAAACGTAAAGATGTCCGTTTAAGCCCACTAGTCCAACTTCTGATAAATTACAGTGGCAGGATAACCAGATCTCTAAAGAAATTAACAAAAAATTACAATGTATTACTAGAAGTGGGCTACATTCAACTACAGACACCCAACTCAACAAGGAAATTACTCTCTTCATTTTATGTACCACAACAGAACATACCATTAAGAAAGTTTATTACATGCAATTAGCATTCATTTCCTCTTGAAAAGCTCCTTAATCACACAATCTATGTAAAAGGCCATAGGAAAGATAAGAAAATAAGTAACACAATCAGATCAGTCATAATGCAGCACCTATTTTAGATTTCTAGGAGCAGAAAATCATAGAAAAGTCATAAAATTTGAATGAAGACATAATTTATTTCTATGGAACTACCATGAATATACTGAGGAATGTAACAGACTAGTTATTTTATGGGATTTCTCTACAGATACCCATGCAGAAGTCAGGCATACATGCAAAGCAACACAAAACTCGCCATTTTTTTTTCTTTATGTAACTTTAGGTCAGGCAGATTTTTCTGATTTGTGCATTTTCTTCTTAAAAAAAACCAAAAACAACAAAACCACCAACAAATAAACCCAAACAAGCAAAAAAACACCCTAGCTTTTCATATAGCAAACTGTATTTTCTGAAATGTAAGAAGGCTGAAGGATTAACAGATTAAGCAAAATAAAAGGAAGCATTAAGTATCAAAATAGAAGAAACAGTCAACAACAGAACTGTGAAGTGAGAGACTGTTCCACCTGATACCAGCAATGGTAAACATCCACCATCAATAAAAGAACTCCTGGGACCTACTAACAATGTACTGATAGAAAATTAATGGCCTTTGCACAGACCTCTGGCTGCAAAGGCTGAGCATCACAGCAAAGGATCTTCATTCCACAAACAAGACACATCATGCAAATTCAAAGATCTCATTGTATAATCTCTGGCAGACAAGACCTTCACGAATCTTTCTTTTAATATGCATAAAATGTTTTACAGAATACACTGTAGGCATATTTCTTCAAAACACCATGAAACAAACCGTTTGAAAACGTGCTGAAAATTCGCCATCTCCAAAGAGAAAGCCAGATCTACATAACAGAAGAAAAACAACCTCTGATAAAAAGATGAGAAGGCAGTAAAATACGTATATGAACAGAAGCCAGTTGCACACTCTAAGGAGAGGCCGCATCCTGCAGTGGGGGAGCATCCCTCCTCATGAGCCCCCCAGGAGCAGCCCCAGCCGGAGCAGCCTGGCATAGGGACCCAGTTAAATGTGCCCAGCAGCATTCTTCGAATGCAATGAAATGTGGCCAGATGGCTTGGAGGCATGTCTAGGACCCAACAGTCCTGCTGGAACCAGAAAATAACCTCTTCTGAGTAGTACATAGTGATCTCAACCGATCCAGAGAGAAGCAGTGCTGCTGGAATATAAAAAAAGCACCTCCCACTCCTTATTACCCTGTAATACCATGTATTTTTTCCACCCTTTGGAAAGTACTCCCTATTTAGGGAAGTAACATGGCAACTGTTATTAAAATTTGACCGCTGTGATAGTAAGATAATAGTTTTTGACACAGCCATACTAAATGTCATTCCTCATTCTTCCATGTCACTACCAGTAAATCAATACCAGAAACTAATTTATCACTGGCAGAAACGTCCTCCTGTCTTCTGACTGACATAAATTAACGAGCTAAATAACATCAAATTATCAGAAGTCAACTGCTATTTGCATTAGTCCTACAGAGGTCACCAAGCAGACGGTATGCATACCTGGCAAAGTCCCAGACCAACGGCGATGTTTAGTTTACGTGTAGAGCATAAAACAGGCTATTTTTATTACCCAGAGTTTTACATTCCTCCTCTGCTTCAACAGGCTGGATACGCTCTGGCTTCACCAGGGCTATACGGGCACCTCCGCAGTCAACAGCGTGACGCGCGAGATGCGAACCGCACCAGAAAACAAGGATAAAACGCACAGCTGAGGGCTGAGCCCTGGGGAGGGGGAATCGCGCCGCTGCGGTGCTGTGGCAGGGCCGCTCGCAGCTCGCATTGGCAGTTTGGCTGTCCAGAAACAGCAGAGCCGCCGGAGACTCGCTCAGATGGCGACCGCACGCTGCCCAGGCTGCACAAATTAAAACCCTTTCGCCATTTCCTACTTGCCAGAGCTCCTTCCCCCTCCTGCAGCTCTGCTGGCCACCACCAAGGACTCTCCAGCCACTTGTCAAGCGTGATCCTTCCTAGTGGGATAACGAACACTGCACACACACACACACCCTGAGAGCCTTAAATATACAGTTTATATAAAAATAGAGACGTCTTGTAGCAGGTGACTAGCTGACTTGTTTGGAGGAGTGCATGACAACCCTGAAGCTACGAACGGAGCCTTGACGCCCACTGACTGTCCCTAATTGAGGGAGAAGTAAGTCCTCCTGTCACGCATGCCCCAGGCAGACGAAGAACTCCCGTGTGACGTAGAAGACAGCACGCTTCAGATGAAAGGGAAATTCAAAAGGCAGCGCAGCCCTGTTTTCCTACCGTCACCATCAAAAGGGAAAGAAGAATGGATGTCACAGAGCAGTGGCATTTAGAGTCAGAGATCACCAAAAGTATACTTGTTTCACAAGAGACTTGTGGGCCCAAGAACTTTCTGGTTCCTTGCACGTGTTCTGGTTAAATACAAGCTGCCACGTCACCCCACAAAACATCTCGTAGCCTTAATATTTTCTATCTAAGTTAAAAACAACTGATCGAGAATTAAACAGATACATTTCTATTCAAATACTAAACCTCAAACTGATGGATTTTAGCGTATTAACGCACATTAAGACATCAGTGTTGCAAACAGAATTGAAACCACTCATGCTTTAATGTTAGCAGACAAGCAATTCTGCTAAAAATAAAAGAAGCTACCGCTTTGATTTAGCAAGCACTTGTCTCTGCTTTATTAAATTACAGGGATGTCTACCCAGAAACAGCTCTGTATCCTGAAGAACAGCGTGTTATATCTATCTCCACCAGCTGACCAAACCTCGATGTCCTTGGCAATTACAGTCTTTCTTTAAATGTATTACAAACACAGTCACGTATTTTGGCAAAACAGCCCAGAAGTCAATGTAGAGAGGAGATTTGTGTACTTTCACAGATTAATCAATTTTCTGTAGCCACTCACTTCGCTGACGCTGTGTTTCCATGCACTTGCCATGCAGCGCTTCGCTGTCGCCCTTGTAAGAGCTCAGTCTGCCCGGCAACTCCATCTGCGGCCGCTTGGGCAGCATCTTCCAGTTTCCTTCACAAGGTTGCATGCCAGGAGTTGGCTTTTCTCCTTTAAGTAATTCAGTTTTCAGTTGTTTCCTCAGAAGAGAGCTGGAAAGTTAAAGGGTTTCTCCTCCACTTGCAGCTCAAGGCAATCTACGTATCTAAATTGAGAGGCTCATCACCAGGGTCACGCCTGCAGCAAAATGCTACTCACCGCATGTAAACCCATGGAAATTAAGCAGTCCTCCAGCAGCTTAACGTGAGCAGGGGACAAAGCGTAAAAAAGAGGTGAAAATGAAGAAAAGAGAAATTTTGTGCCAGGAAGCGCAGAAGCAAGAGAGAGGGGGCCCCCAAAATCCCACCCAGCAGCACGCAATGACCAGACGTTAGCAGAGGGACAAGGTGGCAGCTGCTGGGTGCAGCCTGGGTGAACTAGGGTAGGGATTAAAAAAATTCAATTCTGCCTCATAAATTAAAGTTGAAAAGCATGGAAGGGCCCGGGAAGAAAGCATCAGCTCTCATCATCATCTCTAAAACTTGTCCCAGAGAGCTCTCTGGACAGCAGCGACGTTTCTTCTTGGGAGCAAACGAAGGGCTGAGCCTGAAGCACTGCTGCCTGCAAGCTCTGAGCGTAGGAAGCAGGACTGATCCTGGCCGTGGCTCTTCCACCACTGACAAACATCCTATAGACATTTAATGGGACAACCATGTGTAAGCAAAACTTGAAAAAGGTCTAGTTAATTTTAGCTCAGAAGAGTCAACTTCAACCCCAAAACAATCAGGGGCTCCTCCACCGCCTTTCCCCATCTGGTATTGTCATTTTTTTCCAGCTCTGTCTGCATGAAAGTAGCCTTAATCCCTCACGCTTCCTGAATGCCCCACTAAATACAAGCTATTCTCCAACCTTTACACATCACATAGCTTACAACACCACTGAACTCAGGAGCGAGCTGTCCCTACCGCCGGTTTCTCAGGCTCGCGGTGTTGAGCTGTGGTGTCGCGTAGGGAGCGCTGAGCGGGCTGCGTATTCATGAATTTGTTCAGCTTAAGACCCAAATACCAGACACATCATTCGTTACTCCAAATGAAATTACTTACAGAACTTAGAAATACATGCAAGATTTCAGCAACAGCCAGCAGAATACAGCCCGTCATTTGCTCTTCATGCTAAATTAATAATCTACACAATTAAATGCTTGCAATTAACAGGCGTTTATTATTTTTGCAGTGTATTTCTGTAATTGCTAGTGTAGGATAAAAAATCCTGAAAACTGTCTGGGGGTTCATTTGAGGGATTTATTAACGTTCCATGGAGCCTTACAACAAGTATCACCAAAATAGAACAATGTCTACAGGAGAAAAACCACAGACATTTAATTACTGAGCACGGTTTTAATCAAACCTCTCTATTTTCCTTCATGATAACAAAAGAGATGCTTCGGCAAAGGGCCAGGAAAATAACTGTAAATTTACATGTTCTTTGCTTCCAAAGAAAAGAGGTTAAAAATTCATTTTTAGCTCAGTGTAGTAATCTCTGACATGAACAGTTGAAATGTTAAATGTATTTAAAATTTAAATGGGAAGCAAGAGGGAACAATGGGATAACACTGAAAAAGACTACTTCTCTTCCCCACAGGCTCTTTAAGGATTATTATTTTTCATAACATCAGGTGATCGATTCCCAAAACAGAGTGAAAATGTGGTGTGGTTTTCCTATCCCCATGGTCGGCTCTCTGAGGGTAACAGATCCTGCAGCCACCTCAGGAAAGCCTTGGCACAAATTCTGCCCACCACTGACCTCCACTCAAGGAGTTTTCAAATTTTCCTTAAACTTTTCGCATTTCTTCTGTTGTGGAGCAATTTAACTCATTGGCTAAGTTAAAGAAGTCTTTCCAGCAGCAG
>NW_010231762.1:19863-27361 GCF_000690775.1 Eurypyga helias | reverse complement strand
ATGGTCTAGACACTATTGCCTGATTCTACAATATACTGAAATCTATGACCATATAAGTTATCTGTTGGCCATTCAAGTATATTTAGTCATACATTCAGCCACACCTGGCCTACAATATTGTATTCTTCCATGTGTAGCCTCTGTTTAGAAGATGTATGAACCAAGCCAACTGCAAAGCTCTATTCTGCATATATTGTCAGCTATTCAGATTTCACCCCATCCCACAGACAGGGATGATGGTTCTAACTGGTACAGCGACAGAAATGAAAACCAAAAGCTTCCTAAAAAACAACTTGCTTCAAAATTTTGCAGTGCTGTTCCATGCATACTAGTCTAAGTATCATCCCCTTCTTCCATTCTTGAATCTTGAGTAACATCATTACTCCTTTATTTGTTGTTATTGTTAGGAACAAAGGGAACATCTTTTAAGTAGGGTAACAAGGAAGAAAATTTTAAGAAAAATTAAAAGAAAAATTTGCCTAACCTCAAGCTTGAGTACACACAATTTTTGACAATCACTGTATATGTATCCAACAGAAAGATTTTAAATTATTCAAGTAAAAATTAGGCTACTCCAAAAATAACATGGATCAAGAACACAATGCTTGCCCAATGACTTTGAGAACAGAGCTCTAAGCTGGAACCTGAGTTCTGACAGAGAAGAGGATCAGCCAAAGTAGTACTACAGCAATGACTACACCATCCAGAGGGACCTGGACAGGCTGGAGAGTTGGAGCGAGTCCAGAGGCGGCCACAAAGATGCTCAGAGGGCTGGAGCACCTCTGCTATGGGGACAGGCTGAGAGAGTTGGGCTTGTTTTTTTATAAAAACAAGGAGACCTTATAGCACCTTCCAGTACCTGAAGGGGCTACAAGGAAGCTGGGGGGAACTTTTTACAAGGGCCTGTAGTGACAGGACAAGGGGTAATGGGTTTAAATTGAAAGCGGGGAGGTTTAGATTAGATATCAGGAAGAAGTTCTTCATGGAGAGGGTGGTGAGGCACTGGAACAGGTTCCCCAGAGAAGCTGTGGATGCCCCATCCCTGGAAGTGTTCAAGGCCAAGCTGGATGAGGCTTGGAGCAACCTGGTCTAGTGGAAGGTGTCCCTGCCCATGGCAGGGGGGTTGGACCTAGATGGTCTTTAAGGTCCCTTCCAACCCAAACCATTCTATGATTCTATGACTACACTACCATCTCCCAGAAACCTTCAGCAGCTACACATTGTGCATTCGAGGGAGTCACCTCCACTCTCAAAACTAATTTGCAAAAGTGACTAAGGCTCTTGGGTGGGGAGAGACTCATTTTCACAGACAATTTTTCCTCCACTACTGTGCATTAACATGTTTTGTACATTTAAATGTAGAAAAAAGTGTAACCTTTAGGAAAGGCAATCTATGGGAGTAAAGCTCAAAACTGAAGGGCTGTAGTAAACTAACAGTGTAGATCATCCCAGGGAGCATGACTGGCAGCACAGCACTCTGTGGAGCCAACCGCCGCGGGCAGCGCACGTCCCTCCATCCCAGGAGATACCTCTCTTTCTTCCGAGCAGCTTTCCACTTCCAGTCCTAACTCTCCATTTCACTGCAGAAACGCCATCATTTGGCTGCTCCCATGACCTACTTACTCAGTAGTGCATCTTTTCCTTCTGGAAGCAACTTAACACTGTCTACTGATAACAAGCTAAAAGCAGACAAAGAATGCTCTATACAGACTGAAGATGAAAAGACAATCGGAAATAAAAAAAAAAAGGACCGACCTTACAAGTATTCTCATATATCTGCAGCAAAATGGCGTATGTCTACATTCACCTAAGAGGAAACCAGTTGCATTTCATATTAAATGTGTAACACCAGAAAAATAATTAAGAGCTGAAGAGGCAGATAAGTGAGGAAGAAGAGTTAAATCTGCAGTGCTTTGAAAAAGCATACATGAACTGCAAGACAGCCATCCTGACAGAGGCCATAATGCTCCAAGACATTATTCCCGCTCCACCACTGGCACGAGCAGAGAAAGATGCTTAAGCTCATGCTTAACTTTACGCCCTCAGCTGACCCCAGCAGCTACGGTTTGTCAGCTTGACAGACTGCCATTCCAGCTCAGCTGAAAACAGCCAAGTACAAGCACGTTATTCACATGCTTAAAATTATTCGTGCTCAAGTGCTTCGAGGTACGGGTTCTATATCCCACCTCATCGTTTAATTAAACCACCACTTTGCTCAGGTCATACGAATTTCTGAGCACCGAGGAAGGTCACAAATCATTCTGCTGTTCCTAAAATCTAGCAGGAGGATGCTTTAAAATGCCAAAATGTCACGAACAATTTTGATGCATTTACCAGTTCTCGCTACTTCAGCTAGTTGCTGTCAACTGAGTCTGAGTGTATCTGCCCGCCGAACTGATAGCAGCTGTCAAGGCACCACGGAAAATGTCCTTGCACGCTGCTATGGATGGTATGTGTTGCACGGCACTGTTACACCTCACGTGGTTAGATAGGACAACGCAGTACGTTTGAAGGTGTTAAAAGTTAATATATTTATCAAATACCTTGTGGTCTCTTTGGCTGGCTTAGCTGGTGTAAAGCCATCTTGCCTAAAAAGTGGCTGGGTTTAATTTCTGGTTTCGCCCTGGCACAGTTGCTGTTCAGGCCCGTGTAAATTTACTGCTGCACCTTCAGAAGACACAGATGCCTCTTGGAGAGGGAGATAAGCCCAGTCTAAATTAGAGCTCATGACTGCTGTTAGCACTGGATCAGGAATGAAACGCCATCAATCCCAAAACGTGCATGCTTCGAGTTAACCTTCTGTAGGACCCGGTCCTTTCTGTCTGAAGGGGCAACATATCAAAGATCGCGCCATCTTCATTTCCCTGATCAAAATGTAATTCATCAAAACACACTAAAGTTAAAGGTGCTAGCAACAGTGCATTGTTATTGGAACAGCGGGGAAACGGGATCAGAGCACGCTGGTGAGCTTGTGCTAGAGCTGCGTATGCCTACCTACATGCGGGGTATTTTATGTGCTTTGTAAGCCCCACTGAGGATTGTTTTGTTTTGTTTTTCTAACTTACAGCATGTTAATGAAAGTTTCTAATTGAATTTTGCAATTCAGGAGAAAGTACATAGCCAAGCGTGTGCTCACTTTATAAGAAACTGGTTTTGGTTTTGTTACTATATGTTTTGATTTCACAAATTTTACTAGAAAAAACACATTTGTTTCAACAAAATACTTTGTTTAAATGAAAAATTGTATTGAGAACTGTTTAAACTTGCATTTTGTGCAATACAATCACACACTACACCAATAAGATATCATCATGCCTTCTCCCAGCGCTACTTCAACCTACGTTTCTAAAGTAAGCCACGTGTGGACATTTCTTCTACAACTCGAGTCCAGAGGAGGCCACAAAGATGCTCAGAGGGCTGGAGCCCCTCTGCTATGGGGACAGGCTGAGAGAGTTGGGCTTGTTCAGCCTGGAGAAGAGAAGGCTCCAAGGAGACCTCATTACAGCCTTCCAGTACCTGAAGGGCCTACAAGGAAGCTGGGGGGGACTTTTTACAAGGGCCTGTAGTGACAGGACAAGGGGTAACGGGTTTAAATTGAAAGTGGGGAGGTTTAGATTAGATATCAGGAAGAAGTTCTTCATGGAGAGGGTGGTGAAGCACTGGAACAGGTTGCCCAGAGAAGCTGTGGATGCCCCATTCCTGGAAGTGTTCAAGGCCAGGCTGGATGAGGCTCTGAGCAACCTGGTCTAGTGGAGAGTGTCCCTGCCCATGGCAGGGGGTTGGAACTAGATGGTCTTTAAGGTCCCTTCCAACCCAAACCATTCTGTGATTCTAACTCATGATTGCTTTCTGCCTGGCATAAATATGAAAACCATTTAAAGAGCTCACATTTGCAAACCCTTAGTGCACTTCTACCGAGATCTTTCACAGAGAAAGACAGGCTGGCCCAGTCTGCTACCCTGAGCTGGCCAGATGTTGGCCAGCACCGAGGACGGGGTAGTCGCATCAACACTGTGCACCAGAGAACACCCCCAGCTCCGCAGGCTGCGCCCACAGCCAGCACAGCCCCACCGCACCCTCTGAAACTGTTCTCAATTAAAATCCATTACCAATAGTAACTGCACTGGAAATGCAATCCTTAGCTTACAATTCCTACTCAAAAATGAAACCCAAAATTTCTTCTCCTCAACAGCTAGGCAAAGTTTTACCAAAAAAACCCAACAACAGAACCGTATGGGGAACAGAAAAACTGACCACATTTTTTCTTAATTCAGGATCACCTAAAAAAAAAAAAAAAATCAATGGGACATAAATTATTTGTGAGCCTAGCTATTTCTGTAGACACTACTGAATGTTACATCAAAGGCAAAGCAAAAAGCCCATGAAAAACAGTACAAAATAATCTCCCCTAACCTACTTCAGTCACTGACTTCTTAGGTGTTTCCTCTAATGGAAATCAAAATATTTCTGTGTGCGTCATTTCGGAACGGATGTCGAAGATTTACACTAATCACTCCTTACGTAGTCAAGATAACACCAAAGTGTCATGATATTTTCTGTATATGCTGCAACAGTCCAGCAAAGTGTGTTGTATTAAAGATGATATGCATGCTTTCCTTTATTATCCCTTTAATTCATTTTGGTTTAAAATTACGTTATGTATTTTCGCATTATAGGATGCTGCTCATGGATATATCCACAGCCACACAATTTTGCAATACAAACTTCCAGGCAGAAGCTTTCAACAGGCAAAGTAGAGTCAGACACGAGGCTAACGTTTATAACATAATACTAATTTTACAGAAAACAATCAAAATAGGTGGGAAAACCGCTGTTCTGCATACAACAGGTTTGACATGGCAGAAATAAACTTTTCTTAACCTTCCCCACGCAAGTGCTTTGTCTGCCCAGAATCTCAGCATTAGAGGCATTTCCAAAGATTAATGGAAAATTCGGTTCATACAGACCGTATGATTTTCCCTCTGCAAGGCACATGATGTGCAGGCCTGGGCTCTCAAACGTTACACAAGGACTGTGACCGGCATCTCCACTGTGGCTGAGGGAAATGACGCATCGAGTACTAACCTGTTCCCCTTACAAGCCTTTTTTTTTTTTTTGCTAAAACAACTTTCAAAATAACTGGACACTTATAATTTGCATGAAAGGCAAGCCAATGACCCTGGAAAAAGTACACAGGCCCATAATTTGATGCAGTAAAATACATTCTCTCTCTGTGTAGAAGTGCTCAACATACTATTACTAAAAATATGGATTTTGCTGTTTATCTAATTCAGACACATTAAGATTATCTAAAGATAGTATTTTTTCTTTTTTATTTTAATGATCAATATCAGGTAAAAATATAACTATATTTGATTTGTTCTCTTCTAGCTGAAAAGGAAGGACATTTGGTTTTAATTAGATTATTGGCCTTTGTCAAAACTTGCTAAACCAATTCTGAATCCTTTCCTGCCCTGAATGCCTCAAGGCCCTCTGTAATTAGGGTACTGCTGGCATGCCGAGGGGCAAAAGGAAAATTGCTGGTTTAAATCACCCACAGCCACAGTCCCTTTTGGTGGCAGTGCACTGAAAATCCATCATCCCACTTACTATCTACGTTTCAAAGAAATAGTACTTTCATAAATGTCTGAAAGAGCCCAAACTTTGATTAGCTTAGAAAAGATACAAGTTAGTTCTGTTGTGCCATAAACTGTGATTTCTAACTGCAGATGGGCCTGGACATCCAAACTGTGTCCCAAAGCGCTGCGGTATCTCTCCGCCTTTCTCCAATAAAAGATATTTTACAATTCTGGCTACTGCCATCTGGCAAAACTGTTTGAATCTAAATTTCATACATCACCACCTCTCTTAATTATTTGGGGCCTATTCCATAAGCATACAACTTATTACAGCTGATACGATGATTTAGTCTAGCTAAATTAGATTTCTTAGGCTGAGAAATCTTGGAAATCGCTGCACACTTTAACACAACTCAGTATGTATGTCATAACTTAAGATTAGCTGATAAACATGTTTCCTCTACTAACTGCTTACGGCCATTTTCCCTTTAGCTGCTTCTTTAAGTTTCATAGGAATAGAGAAGTTGGACCTCAGCTTCACCCCTTACCACTCGAGAGCCACCTCCAGCACACTCAGTAGCACACAGCGCAGCCCAGGGCTGATCCACATATTCTGTGTTTATATTTAAATTTATATTTTAAATTTACACTACATTTAATAAAAATTCAAAGCCAAAATTCAACAATAAACACCATTTCTACACGTGGACTGCACATACACAGCTACGTCTGCTGAACAACAATGACTTCCAAAGTGGCAGGTCAAACAAGTAGTATTTACTGACAGAAATCAAAACCTCTCAAACAGTTTTACCGCTGGTTTTGGAGTAATGGCCTGGCCAAGCAAATATACCCTTCTCTGCCCAATCCTTGCTTCAGGGCAATTTGACTTCTCGTGACGTCTGTGCAGTTTTAAGTGTGCACAATCACCTAAGTATCATTTTCAGTTTCAATAAAAGGAGGTATATAAGGATTAGACTGTTATGAACACTGCAGTGCAGATCTAAATAACTCAGTCTGCCAAACTAGTGTTACTATGGAAACACAACTAATGTACTGTGACCACAGCTCTGACTGCATTACTTAAGACCATCTGGTTAAAACAAATATTTTGTGGCACAGTATTCGTTCTTAATTGTGCACTGATCATTTTTATATTTTTTTTTAACACACAAATACGTTACATTTTATACAGTCTGTCCAAGTTTTTGCGATGCCGTATCCAATTTTAGTTATATTTAACAGGCTTACGAATAAATCCACCGGTCTCCAAGTTAATCAAGGCCAGATGAAGGTAAATGGTCTGAAGTTCCTCGTTCTCTTGCACCACGTTTTCGATGAGGTATCTTTTCCTACTCCTGCATCACAGCACTACTGAACAAACACTTCACGCCGTTAATTCCCCCCTGGGAACGTCACCATGTTGAAAAGCGAAGCCTAGCAGTGAGCAGTAAAGCTCCCACCCACCCAGTCCCGGCTTCCTGATTGCGCTGAAGGTGAAAAAGCCCCTTTCAGGTCAACCGACAGCTCCTCCAGCAGCTCCTCGTAGCAGGGGCAGAGTGCTTCCACACCGGTTTGCTGCTTTGAAGCGTGTTTCAGGCTAATAACTCATTCCCTGCCGCTAGCCCTGGGAATTTTAATATTCTGAACTGAGAGGTGTCACCACAGATACTCTTCTGATAGGAAATAAAATGCTTCTACAGCTAAATGCAGATGGACCAGAGCGTCAGCAATACCAACACACAAAGGTGATGACCACCTTTCCTATCTGTTTCCAAACTGGAAATTTTGATTCCCGGGAAAACAGTAAATTAACAAACAGTTGAACCGGTAAACAAGCAGATCCTTTTCTTATTTCAGTGCTTCCATAGAACTGCAACATTCAGTTCCTACTTAACAGGGACAGGAAATACATATGT
>NW_010231762.1:8186-19850 GCF_000690775.1 Eurypyga helias | reverse complement strand
ATTATAATGTGTTTTAATATATATATATAGCCCTTTCTACATCAGATCTATTAAAATAATTAGGTGCCCACAAAAGAATTAAAAAGCCCAGCAATGCAACTCCATCTATTTTTCACGGGCTCCACAGAGGAACCACGTTTCACCAGGACAGCCTTCCAGGCTGTATTCTTCAACTGCACTAGAAGTTTGAGGGCAGGTAACTTGGGCAAAATGGAAGACATTTGGAAAAACTGGAAAGTTTTTTCCAGTGATGGAAAGAGCTAAACGTTGTCCAATACAACAACTAAATATTAACAGCTAAATGGTTTTCAGCCTGCCACAGTCCCTGGCCATAAAGGTACATTTGTTCTTCTGGGCTCAGCTTGAGCATTCCTTAAAAACCTGACGTGAAGCAGCACATGTATTACACCATGGATTATCCACGCTGCTGGAGGTGTGAAAAGTGCCGGTGTCAACACTGGCGAAGCGACCCGCAGTCTTGTCAGGCAGCTTTGCTGCACAAAGCCTGTGCGGCCTGCACCAGGAAGGCGAGGGGGCTTTGCCCAGGGCAGGCAGAGCCACCACTTAGTTCCGTCAGCAGGAGCTGGAGCTCCACAGCAGAGCTGGAGAGCGCTTTTGGCAAGAGCTGTGGCACATACACCGCCGCTTGAAGGAATCATGGTTGGTATTTTAAGGAAAACCCAGAGCAATTAATCTCCTATGTTTGCTTGCACGTCCATCTACACACTTCACCTAGACACGCCATCATGGTGTGAGGGCACCTGCAAGGTCTCAAATTGTCAGCGGTGGTGTTTGCTGCTCTTTAAAATTACCACAGAAAGATGAGAATGTAGCTAGGGTCTCCACCATTTTATGAAATCTATATCTAAGGAAAACACTTATGTCCTGAATCACGTGCTTCTGAATGCCACCATGGGAGTCGGAAGAAGAAAAGCAGCTCTCAGAACACAGCTCCTCCAGACCCCCAGGGCAATGCTTTTTGGAACAACCTTTCCTCAAACCTGCCACTAGTTCACTTGTTTTTTTTCTCATTGAGAAGATTATTTTTTTAAAGATCATGACTGTTAACGAAACATAATCTTGCTAGTTCATAATTACAGCCAAGGATCAGATTGCCAACCACGTACCAGGCAAGCATTTCTCATCGTTAAGAAAGCGGTAATTGCAGCAGGAGATGAGTGAAGGAAATCAGCCAGTGTCTCTAACAAAGAAATCTCTGTCACCAGTTATCAGATGGATATAGGAAAGCGAACATCGAATTCTGGCTAGAGGCTTCAAGAAAACAGGTCAGGAGCTAAGCGCAGTGTGATTAAGAGGTGGTTACAGAAGATCTTTACCTACAGCACGGGCACAAAGCGGGCACAAAGCACTTTTTACCTACAGCACGGGCACAAAGCACCGTATCTCCCCATGCCACCCGCAGATCAGCCTTCTGCCAGGAGCTCCTCGTTTGGCTGCCAGGAAGATACTCTCACATGGGACGTTTCCAAAGGGATCTGCTAGCGGGAGCCTCCCTTCTGCGGCCAAGAACCACGCAAGCACGCGACCGACCGGCGCTGCTGGCTGCGTGCAGGGAGCTGGCTCTGGACCTCAGGGCAGGAAGTGCCACCCGTGGGGCTGCCCCTGCCTGTACGCTGTTCCTCTTGGGTGAGCTTCAAAGACGACATTAAAGAAAACTTGCTCCTCATCTCTGATAATTAATGATGGAGTTGCTGCCATCTGATGGCTTAGTAAAGAGGCAGGAAATAGGAGAGAGGAGCTCTTCGACTGCAAGACAGTGTTAAAAGCGGAATTATGTTTGGCTGACAGAACAAAAAAAGTAAAATAAATTCTGTGATAGAGATGATCTAAGGATTTATAACTAAGAGCCTTACTTCACAGGATGGGGAAAACATCCAACAGTTTTGATCATCTTTGCAAGGCCACCTAAACACACACAATACCAAAAAATCCTGTTATACTTAATTCTGTTTCCATTAATGACAGACATAGTTTATGCAAGACAATGGTGACTTAAGGACATGTCACCTCTTACTAGGCTTCACAAATTAAACTATGATCAGCATAATTTCCACTACACGCTCAGTCCCAGTTCCTAGGAGAAAACTCAGGGGCTCCATCTAAAGGAAGGAAGTGGGGAATAGCTGGTGTCTGGGCTCTGAAGTGGCTGAAGAGCAATCATCAAAGAGTGTGTGGGGAGGTGTTCCTTTGGGATACAGCATCTAGATGTCCAACACGGCAAAGGGAGAAAGGTATAGGGGGAAAAAAAAAACAACCACCAAACAATGCAGGATGTTTCTGCATCTTCCCCCTCCCCACTCAAGGCTGAGCCACAACATGACAGAGTCTCCTTCAAGCTAAATTTATAGGATCAAATTTCTTTGGACTCAGAATATCCTACAGATTCCTCAAGTCCATTAAAAGTATATCTGTTTTTAGCATATTGGAACATGAACGTGACCATATTTATGGTCTGTTTTGGCATGCACCCCAGTACTGCGTGTGATGACAAAATCAGACCAGCTCCAATTCCTCCTTCCGTCACTCTGCTTTGATGCGATGAGCATCCATATGAGAAGGCCCCATGTTTCATTCTATCCAATGTTTCAGGCGGCCTTCCCCCGTTGTGATGAAAGCAAGAAATCCTGTGGGCAGGGCGAGAGGCAAGCACAGTGCCCGCCTGGGTCTCCAGTCTCTCCTGTGAAGGGTGGCTGCATGGCAAGCCAGATCCCAGCTCAGCCCACTCTCCAGCTACTTCTGCAGCTGATTTGGGGCAGGGAGCTTCGGCTTCCCTGGAGACCATGGTGACAACCCTTCCCGGCCTTCACTCATCCACTCTACCACCTCCAACCGTTGGACCTTCAGCCTCCCCTTCCCTTGCTCTGGCTCGAAATCTCACTCCAAATTCCCTGTATTTAAGGGAAAATATTTTTAAAAAGCATGAGGATTGCAGCTTATCTTCAGTCACACCTTCCCACCACGGAGGTGTGAGCATTCGCTTACGTGGATGAACACACTGCACGACTTCTGCACCGCTGCCCTCTCTTTTCCTCTCCTCTCAACTGCTGCTTCTCATTAGCTAAGTTTAGATTGCAAGCCCTTCAGTCCAGATAGCATGTCTTGTCATGTCTGGAGACAAACTTATTTCTGTCCCACTTTCCATTTTCACGTACCTTTATCCTCTTTGCGTACTCCCTATGTACATGTCACGGCCTACAGCTCGATGAACTCTGTTTCTGGCCACATTTCATTTTGCGAGGGATATGGAGAAACACCTCAGTGAAAGTAAAGGAGTACCTGCACTAAAAAAGTACTTTATAAGATTAGCAGGATTGGATTTGTACTTGAAGGATTTCAGACACCACCATATTAAGTTGCTTCCTTTGCAAAATGAAATGTATTTTCACCCAACCCTCTGCCTGGACTCAGTCTCAGCTTGCTCCTCTCCATCTGACACCAACAACAGTACTACCTGCACAGAACACCCCTCCGGTTGCACTGGGACATATACATGGCACTAAGGGGTTTTAATAGGATTACTGTGGTGTTCCTGGGGTTTAAAGGGAATGGAGTCGCACAGGAACAGCTGAGGACTCCAGTGTACTGCAGGTAAACAGGAAAAAAAAGCAGAATGCATAAGTAGCAATTGAACAGAGTAAAACTTCATAAACAAAAGACATGGGTGTGCTGGGTTTAGTCAGGAAAGAGTTAAACTACAACAGTGGGGTTTAGAAATTATATACATATAAACACATTTTTAACTTCCAAATTTCACTTTTTAGCTATATACAAATACCTGCAGATTCCAAACTCTGAAAATCAATTACAATCTCAAAGACCCGTATATGGGGAATTTTCCTTATTTTAATGACAAAATGGTATCACAGAACTTCTAGTACCTTCTAATATCTGCAGGAGTGCCTGTTGAAGCAAAAAAATCTGGATACCCTAACTCAGAAGCCTATACTTGGACCACCATTAGTTAATAACATGCCTTTGGCACACACTGTTGATTCTTGTTAAGAATACTTTCTTTAAAAAAAAAAAAGGAAACCGTTAACAAGACATTAAATCGTCAGTGCTTGATACATGAAGATCACCAAGGAAACAGTAACAATTTGAGTCCAAGAGAACAGTGCTTAGATTTAAGGATGAAGCATGCACAAGATTCTTCGGGAGCTTTGTTTTGTTTGCATCGAAACGTAGCACGTCCAAATGCATCTCTCCACCTTCTAACACGTATTTATTAAATACTTAACATTCCTGTGCTCATCTATACACATGAAAGGAACCAAATGTGTAGGTACTAATGAAAACTATTTATGACAGCCTTCGCAAACACAGTTTCCTCCTCCCTAAATGATGCACTTGGGGCACCCTTGTGTACTCCCTACCGGGAAATGCTGTCTCTGCAGCCTGGACCAGTGCTCCAGCTCCATCTGAGGGAAGAGCAGCCACATCAGTATAATTTACAGCCTGGTCTACACCTGCCTAGATTCCACTGCATTCAAATACGCTGTCTTTAAAAATGCACTTTTTTTTTTCCCCCTCTCATTTTTTCCTTTTCTTTCAAATAAAAAACTTTCCAAATGGATCATGAATCCAACAGATCTTCCTATGTCCATTCAACTTTCATTTTCCTGTACATTCTTTGCTGTTAGGTTGAAACTCTAAACATATTTTCAAAAGAAATTTCAGTATTTCAATGTCTGATGCTTAAATTTTACACACTGCACTAAAAAAAAAAAAAGAAAAAAAAAAAAAACTAGATGTCTCGCCTTGAGCCTTTAAGTTAAATCCTGAAGCGACACACCCAGGGAGTTACCTCCTTGGAGCACGAAACACAGTTTGGGTAATTACAGGCATGTCCAAGTGTCCAGAGGTATCTATTTCTGACTGTTAACATTCCAGAAAGCTTTTGCTCTATTATAAAGTTGAGCTCTGCCACACAGTCACCAAGTTACCATCGTAAGGCAAAGAACAATCTGATACCATAAACTGCAAACGCATTTTCATTTTGCTAGAACTAACTGGAATGGCTCCAGCAAGCCCCGATCTGCAGTCCTGTATGATTCAACCAAAGTTTTCACATCATCCCCAATTAGGATTTGAGTAGCCTATTAACAAGAAACACAGACAACTGCCCTGGGACTATCCCCATGGTTGGAACACCTGAACGGCAAACAGCTGCGGCCCTTTCCCCACAGAAATAATTTAGAATAATTTCCCCGCAAAATAATTTAGAAATTATTCTAAATTAACAGAATAATCCAATTTAAAAACACACACCCCGTTCTTTACAGGATGAGAACAACCTGATGGCAGAAGTAATGGAAAGAATAATGGAAAGAAAGTGGAGAAAGGGAGTCAAAGCCATCAGAAGAAATAAAATGTAAGCAGATAAAGGTAATCACGAGCAGTATTTTTTAAATAGACTGAAAGAAAACACATTACTTGTTTTTTACTAAACTCTCCTCAGCCAAAATTTCTTGCTGAGTACTTAAAATTCACATATGCTCGTAAATGATGACCATTCTAGCATACAGCGTCAAATGTGTCCACATGGGTGTTGGTCTCAATTGCCCCGTGTTGAGCAATCACACCTACTTTGAACACAGTCCCGCCTGTTTATTTCAGCAAAGGAGAGTTATCTATCTCGTAAGTTTGAACTAGGACTTTTTCTTGCTGTTTGGAGGTTTCAGGGATGGGAGGAGAAGGGCAGAGGACTATGAGTCCCTTGTTTGAGACAGATCTTTTTAAGTCATGTACCCAATCTGGTGATCCAGGGACTAGAAACACAGGCATGGCAGGGGGGAAACGGACTGTATCCTTGACTCAGAGTGGTGACCAGTGGTACAAAGTCCACGCAATGGCCAGTTTCTAGGGGTGTCTCCAAGGGACTGACCGTGGGACCCAATACTGTCAAGTATCTTCATGACTAACCTGAACAGGGGGGCAGAGTACGCCCTCCGCAAGTCAGTGGATGCTACCGCGTTGGCGGTCAATACGCTGGAGGGCAGGGCTGTTACTCAGAGGAACCTCAGGAGGCTGGAGGAATGGTCTGCGAGGAGTCTCCTGAAGTTCAATAATGACAAGTGTGAAGTCCTGCCTCCCATACAGAATAACCCTGTGCAAATGCATGGAGTGGGGACCGACTGGCAAGGCTTTACTGAAAGAGACCTGCAGGTTCTGGTGAACTGAAGTGGGGAACACAAGTCAGCTGTAAGGCCTTCTGGCAAAGACCTATGACTGAAAACGGGCTGTAGCAGTAAGCAAACCCAGCAGGCTTAAGGAAATTATTATTTCCCTCTATCTGGCATTTCTGACAACACTTGTAGAGCATTATGGCCAGCCTCGAACAAGACCGTAAAAGGAATGTCACAGACAGCTAGGCTGAGTCTGATGTTTTAATCTGATCCGCTTCACTCTATCAATGAACAATATGCCAGCACATCAAGAAAGAAGGCAACCCTGTGGAACGTTGAAGAAATAGTGGGTTTGGTACTGATCACTCAAGACAGTATTAAGGAAAAATCTTTTACAGGATTTCGGAATTTTTGTTTTGACTTCTGCAACGCTTTTATTTACTTCTTCAGTCTGTCTGTGTCAAAAAGTATTCTGTTCTAATGTTTGAACAGAGCAAAACAGCTGATGGCTATGGTTTTACTACTCATGGACCGCCAGGTATTGCAGAACAATTGTCTGGTCAAGAAAAGAAAAATAGTATGTTGTTTATGTGATCGACCGCATAGCCAGTCTCTCTGAATCGTAACGATTAACCACCCTATGGAACAGGTGCAATGAATTATTCGTCAGTTATTCCTGGGATTTAAAATGTGTACGAAAACATGTGAAAAACAATTACAAGTGACAGACAGGAAGGGAAAACAAGGAAAGTATTTTGTTTCTATACAATTTCTGAACACTAAATGGCCTGAATTCTATTAATTACATGTTCACAGGAATTCCTTCATGCATATTGATTCATAACACTGTTGCCAATTCTTTCAGCCACAAATGGGTCATTCACATAACAGCACAGCTCTATTTATCTTGGCCACCCAACCAGGACCAGAAGCACAGGCAGTATAGCAAAAGCCAAATGAGGATGGACACTTTCCTTACTGAGAAACTTAATTTTTTTAATTTCCCTAACATCAGTAATAAGAAAGCAATGACTTTTTAATGTGCTGCAATACTGCTACCGTCAGCATTAAAAAACAATCTTGGCTTCAACCTCCAAATTCCAAGACTGATATATAACATGCTCAAGTTCCTCCTCCCTTACTTCCTCACCTATAGTGCATGACCAAGTCCTGTTACTAAACCTTCCTCCACACCTTGAGGATTATCGATTTACTTAGAAGGAGAGGGAGAGGAGTGAGATTCTGACATAACCACCGGAGCACAGGGAAGTAAACCAAAAGGAAGAGTCACAGGACCAAACCCCCACCCACTGAAGTCACTAGCCATTTGCCGCCAGGACTGCACACCAAGCAAGATCAGGAAGGTTGGCAACGTGACAGTTACATACAGAGCAGCCTTCACCAGGGAATATCCTCCCATACCCATCCTGTACTCCCATATATACTCAATCCTTCTGTTACCCACTGATCTACAGTAACCGTTCAATGGCAGTGAGCATCAGCACACAATACTCAAGAAGAAGAAAACAATTAATTTGCTGTGGCTCACTGAGAATTTTGCCAAAACATCAGTCAATACACTGTTACAGGCACTGCTGTGTAAAAAACCAAATGGTCATCAGTAATGACAAAAAAGCAAAACCGTCTTCCATAAAAACCACAAATAACATACTCTAAAAATTACTTTTTCTGCTCCAGTTTAAAAATGTGATTAAAACTGTACTGTGTAAGAGTGAATGCATGTACATTGGTCCAGGACTTGTACTGAATTCATGAGTCCAGCAACACTTGAGTACAGTGTGTGGCATGGCAGAAACTAGAATGTAGGCAGTACAAGAAAACTCGCATTTCTTGGAGGGCAAATCATGTTCTCTGGCAGTTCATGCACATATTGGTGGTCTACAACCCAATTTACCTTCCACAACATGTGCTTAAACCTTAGATGTAATAAATAAAACTGAATCAAATTAAGACCATTACTAGTGCACCCTGAATGGATGGCAAAGCTTTCTTTGGGAACAGATTAAGCCTTGTTCTCACAACTGATCCAGAAAAGGCTGGTACAAACTTATGAAAGCTAGTTCAAACCCCTTTTCTTGCATGAACATCCTGTACAACCTTCAGAAATCACTTCACTTCTCCTTTGCATTTTGCTCTCTGGCTGTGAATAATGGCATTTTCCCATTACCATTCCCATTTTCTCATTACCTGAGCTCCATTACAACAGTAATTATATGATGATCTGCAAGGTGCTCACGTGCTACCAAGATCTGGGCCAGAAAAGCAGTACACCTAGGGAGATAGCTGAAATGTTTACAAAGGAGGACGCCCGCTCTTCTGCCAAGAAATAAACAGCGGTCGTCGTCACAGAAAAATTAAGGAGCCATTCCAATTTCTGTTCATGTGTTACTGTTTTAACAGTACTGAAGAGGCGCTGTGTGAGGTAAAGGAGTTGGATACTTACTTGCTCCTATTTATGAAAAAGAGTTGCACAAACTGGTGATTGACACTGGGAAAATGCATTGAAGCAATTCCTGGTAGACATCAGGAGACTCTTCCCATCTGGCCCTGGCTCCTCCAGTGCATTCAATGCTGCCAGGAATCCAAACCTGTAATTACAGCTACCCGCTGCATGAAACACCCCCGCTCCTTTGCCTTCTATTTCGTGTGTTCCCAAACTAAAGCTTGCCCTGCTGCTGGCTGCTTCCTCCAGAGTCCACAAAGCCCCAGCCATGTGCTGTTTGCACCACAGGCACTCAGAGCCTTTAGGGACCAGCGTTGAGTTGCCCCGCTTTGATTCCAGCCTCGCTGCCCAATGCCTGGTGAATCCTCGCATTGCTCCCACAGCCTCCCCCAAGCCCTGTGGAAGCTACAGGGACAGCACAGAGCTGGCTCCTCCCAGGGTCTGTGCTCCTGAAAATCCAGTGCCGTGTGAGGTGTCATGTTATTTCAAGTGATCGAGTGAGATTGTAAAAGGACAAACTATTTGCTATTCCAGGACAGCCCAATGCCAACAGTGCACTGCAAGCACAGTGATCTTGTGCCAGATAAGAATATCACAATCAAGGAACACGAAAGCACTTTGACCAAGCACCTATGATGCAGCAACGATGGATCACAGCTCTTCCACTTAGATTAATTGCCTGCAGCGCTAATGAAATGCAAGTGTATAACTTCTGGCAGAAAACACTAGGTGTATTGACAAAAGGGCTAGAAATAAAACTGGGGTTTGTAACATGCAGTAGGTAGCACAGAAGCATGGCTCCTTAGTGATACTTCAGCTTAAAGAGCAGCAATTTGAGTTACCTAGCAGGTAACTGCAGGCAGTGCAACAGCTCGTGGTCCCCTCCTGTGACTCCTGGCTAGGTGGCTGGCCCCTTCCTTTTTGGGTAAAGCTTCCAAAATGTTCAGAGGAATCCCCTTCCCAAATACAAAGCCCATGGCTCAGACCTCATCTCACCTGGAAACCTGCTCCAACTACAGTCGGTCGAGTATACGCCAAGTGCCAAAGATGACAAGATGCAAGTTTTTTATTTCCATGTCTGGGTTTATAAGAACAAATAGCCATTTTGGTAACGCACACCTAGAGCTGGAAGCTATGGAACTACTGCAAGGGACACAGAAGCACTTCAGTATCTAGACATACACTTACTGATCCACTAGGTTATCTAGTACTCCTCAACCCTTCCTCCTTTCCCAGAAAATGCTATGAGATGGAGAAGCCAGGAACACTTGCACTACAAGTGCTGTTGCTGACAGCTCCGAGCCATGCTCCTGCCTGGGAAGAACAGCAATGCCTGTCCGCAGTACCTCAAGGGCATGTTAGCACAGGAGTAAGTGCTTTCTGCTGGTCAGATTCTGCATGACAAGGGTCTTCTACAGGGGAAGCTATTTCAAAAGAATACAGCAACTTGTGGATTAGGAAAAAGAAAATCCCAGCAAAAGGAAATGCCCCGCTTTTGTCAGCAGAAAAGCCTGGCTGATGCATTATTGCATTCTGAATTCTATTATCAGCCTTTGCATTGCCACAGACAACTCAGCCAGCCCCAAGGCCCTACTCGGCGGGAGGTAAAACTGCAAAGAGGCATCAAGTTGGGTTGGGAGGGAATGCAGAAGTTATGAATAGGAGAACAAGAGTACTGCAACTACGAGGACTACTGCAGAAGGTTCCGGCCTATCAATATTGCATTTTACATACTTCACTGTCATATAACTTCATCTGCTTTGTGTTACAGCATGGTATTTTGTAATTCTAAGGTTAGGGAATTCCTGGTTCAGCATCCCAACACATAAAATAATAATGCCCTAAAATAAAAGTCTATTTGTGGTGTCTGTGAGCGTGGATGTAAGTGTATGTTTATTTCCTTCGACTCAAGCTTCGCAGAACAATTGCTGCAATTTTCTCCGTGAAGAAGTACAAAACAAAGAATTAGTTTCAAACGTTGGGAGATCAATTTTCACAGACCCCAGCGCTTGGTAATTTAAATGCTAAGTAATGCAGCCAATTAGTCTAGACTGAAGTATCTGAGGGGGGCAAAATTTAGGTTAACAAATAGTACATAATATTATCTGAATAACATGGAGCAGACGTCCTACAAAGATGGATTTCGAATCTGCCCATTATATCAAACAGGTGCAAAGAGTGCGTGGGAGAGGTGAATTCATCCCTCCCCTAAATGGCAATACAAAATAAAACTAGGATATAAAATTTGGGGGTGTCTCACGGGGCAGTTTTTAATTACATACTTAGCAGCATCTTTGCATATAATCATTACCTCAGCCTCCTCGTTTGCATGTATATATTCTTTTGTGCCATGATCAAAGAACAAAGGTTAAATCCTTCTGAAACTCTATTCAAGCAGCGAAAATGGAAAACAGCTATTTTGAGGCTTTGGGCTTTTTTGTGGTTTTCAACTGTCTGTATAATCTGCTTAGAATTCTGGTTACTTATTAAATCGTGTATCCGTAGCATGACACCTAGACAAGTGCAGAACACAGGTGAACTAGCAGAGTTTTAAAGGAGGAACCTTGCAGCGGGCACCTCCCATGAAACCGGGGCAAACCAAACCAGGTATCCAGCTGGGATACCGGCTGGCTGCCGGAGGACATGTCCCAAATCTGCACTCTCCCGTTCTACTCCTGCATCCAGGTTTGGTTGCAGGGCAGGGTTTGGTATGGAAAAACCCACAGTTGTTGTCTAGTCCTCTGCTGCTGACCTTGTGCTCACAGATGGAGTCCCCTCTCTGTCCTGACAGCAGTGGGCAAATATCCAGCCTCGGTGCCCGAGGTAGATGGGAACCGATGGAGAGGCACAGCTTCCTCGTGTCAGTGAGGAAAGATGAGATTGTGTCTGCTAGGGTGATGGGGTGGCATTTAATCACTGCCTTCCTGCTCTAGAAAATGGCTGCTTTCTGGTTCCTTCTCTTCCGTTGCTCCTAGCTGACCTGTACGTACACCAAGCTGCGTGCTACAGTCATTCCGTGTTCCTGGCTACCTCTCTGGAAGCTGGAAGTCCTCC
>NW_010231762.1:0-8155 GCF_000690775.1 Eurypyga helias | reverse complement strand
GTTGGTGCTTAGGATTAACAGTGAAAATAACTCACATATTGCAAACTTTCTCCTGTTTTATAAACAGAAGCTGGTGGGACCTGACCAAGGGCGTAGAACTCTAGAATAAGCCCTACTGAGTAAATGACACCCTACAAGGTACACATCTCAGCAGCTCCTCGTATCATGGAAACCCAAAGAGATGTATTTATGTAACACATCCAGCTGATCCTTGTGGCACAGCACCGAAGACAAGAGAATACTGAGGTACAGGCTGCCGACACAGAAATACCACACAGACACAGGTCATGGGGCCAAGAAGCCTTTCACGATTCATCTACACTAGACACCTCACTTCACCTGTCATCCCAACCTCCCAAACTATTGGGATTTTCACTGATAGTTGTTTCCCATCATGCACACATAAAAAGCTGAATGATGTGTGAATTGTCTAGAAGATACTATAACGCATGAAAAAAAGGTTTTGACCAGTAATAGGCTCTAGACAGCTCTGCACTGGACATACATTTTATCCTTTTATGCTGGAAGTCCTCTGGGGAGATTCATTCAGTTCAGGTTTAGTCTACGTAAGACTTCCCGGGGATGAAGTGAGGATGATTCAGGAGTGACACCATGAGAGATACTGTTCAGCTTCAGCCTCCTCGGCAGTCTTCGAGATGAGGAATGGGCAGCAGAGAAGGTAGCCCAAGAGGATGTAAAACACCAGGTGAGGCTCTGCTTCTACAGTGCCCAACATTAACAGCTTCTTGGAAAGAAAGAAGAATTTGAACAACATCCTATTTCTGTCATGGTACTATTTTGGATGGGGATGCTGGAGAACTAGTTTCTACTCCATGTCCTGGATTCAGCTGGGATAGGGTTAACTTTCTTCCTAGTAGCTGGTAGAGTGCTGTGTTTTGGATCCAACAAGAGATTAATGTGATAACACACTGATGTTTTAGTTGTTGCTGAGCAGTTGTTAGTGTTTACACTAAAGTCAATGACTTTTCAGCTTCCCATGCCAGTGGGGAGGTGCACAAGAAGCTGGCAGGGAGCACAGTCAGGACAGCTGACCCAAAGCGGCCAAAGGGATATTCCATATCACATAACATCGTGCCCAGTATATAGCACCGGAATTCGCAGAGGGCAGGAATCGGTACTCAGGGACAGGCTGTTGATCACCAGGTGGTGAGCAACTGTTGCTCTGTGCATCACCTGGCTTTGCATATTCCCTTATCAGTAATATTACCATTGTTGTTGCTGCTATTGTTATTATTTCTGTCCCATTAAACTGTTTTTTCTCAACCCACGAGTTTTCTTGCCCTTCTCACCCCCACCTCACCTTGCTGTGGTGCTTAGTTGCCGGCTGGGGCTAAACCACAACAGTTCACCGACTCTGTCCTTCTTTCAAGAAATGTTTCCACCACATGGTAGAAGCAGTCACTTACAAAATCATAGAAAAAGTCATCTGGATATTCACTCAACTGCTCTTTCCAGAAATGATGGCATCCTCAGTCATATAGGAAAAAGGCAGTAAAAGCAGGGCTTCACCTGCATATCCAAAGGCGCTCTGGCATCCTGGCCTCCTCAAGAGTGGCTGAAACTAGGTAAAATCTTAATTACAAAATGGCAAGTCACTGAATTGATGGACTATGAATTTAAAGAAAAAACAGTTGCTGTATTTGCCCCTTCTCATCTAAATACTGAAGGTCTGATTTTTATAATTATCATGTCCACACACACATACAAGCCTCCCCCACACCTGAGGAAGGGCTGCAGATGGCTCAGCAGCATCTGTCACTAGAAATCCTTTTCCCCTCTTCTTTTCACCCCTGAACAACTACCAGTATATGTCTCTTCCGCTGATGACTGGACAGGCAGGCAGGTCTCCTGCCCTCAACACCATCCGAATGGTCCGGGTTCGCCATGCAGCCCCTGCCTGAAGTTCACCGCGTCCTTCCCTCAGCACTGGACTCCCACCTTCAGAGGGGAAGCAGCTCAGCTACAGTGCACTGTAGCACACAAACTGCACACAGCCACCAAATCTGTTTTATGTGGAATAACTAAACATAAACGCATTTAAAAAACTGGAGAGAATAAAGCCAAAGGTGCTGAAACTCTAGGGAGTACACAAAATATACTCTCATTTAAGTTCAATTTAAACCCCTTCATAAAGCATACAAAGAAAAATTCAAAGTGATACAATGCAGTATAATTGAAGACTGATGCTGAAACACTAAAAGATCAGTGATGAAGAAGACGCCTCATGTGGCTGTTTCAGTACCCTGTGCATAGAAAGCGACTTAGAAAAATATGCTCTAAATTGGCACTTCTTCCTCCTCCCAATCGCAGAATTTTATTCTGAAGATCTTTTATCATTTCCGAAAAAAATACCTAGTAAGAGGAAACTAATTAAAGCTTGCACCTCTGTAGAAAACAGTGTTAGATCTCATAATTAAAGGTATTTCTAAAAGGCAGCTAGCTTTTCTTATCATTCTCCAAAAATCAGATTATATTGAAGCTGAGATTAATATTTTCAGTATCTGAACGGAAAGGCATGTTGATTAAAACTTGCGATGGCCTACGGCTTTATAAATAACCACATCCCCTCTTTGCCAGTTGCGGCGATGACTACGGATTCAGCGTGCCAAGTTATTTCATCACAAGTCACACGCTCGCAGGAGCACCACAAAGTGAAGACCAAGGTTAAATAGTTAGTGAGGATTTCTAAGCGGGAAGATGGCCGTGCGACCTTGCAGCTCTGACAGCCTCTCATTGAGGAAAACGTAGTATATTAGCAATCGGATGTTCCTGATGTTCTCCATGGGAGATTTTTTTTTTAATTAGATACAAAGCACCTCATGTGTAGGAGGCCAACTAGGAAAGTCAAGAGTTCACATCAAAAGGTGTGCGGTTTCTAAAGCCCCCACGTGACGTGAGAGAACAGGTAATTTACCCCCAAACTCTTTGCTCGTGCTCATCTGCTACGGAAATCTTTCCTGCACCCCCATGCAGGCAGCTTTTAAAAAGACTCGATGCGAGCATTTTCATCAGAAGGTGTATAGCTGCTTTGCAGTACATCCCTAAAAAATAGCACCATTCTCACGAATGGTTTCCCCATGTGAGCTGATTAATATTCCAGCTAATGGTACTGTCCCAAACTTCTCCTGGCATTTCCTCCCCCTCACAGTTAGACTGAAAAGGCATTTTCATAAATCCAGGCACGAAGGTGACTTCCACGGAGCAGAGGCAGGGAGATGGGAGCCTGCCGGGGTGCCGGTTCCCCTCGGCTCGATTCAGAGGCCAGAAAGGCAACCCAGCAAGGCTGTGTCTTACAGAGAACTGAAGGAAAAAGGCCAGAACACCTCATCCTGGGATTTTTCCCAGGTTTAACAGTGTATAGTCATCCGCAGCTTCCCATGAGTCAAGGCAAAGGTGAGACTGCCTGGCGTGGCTGCAAACCTGCCAGCTTGCATTCTGTCCAAGTCCTTTCCTCCGGGCAGATTCCGTCTGTCCTTCCCACCCCCATCTCCTACCTTATCCAAACAGTACCAATATTTGCTTTGAGCAGCTTGGGTGCTCCCTCCCAGAAAAGTACCTCTGTAGAGCTTTAGAAACTTGGCAAAAATTGGGGTATACTTTCCCAAGAAAAGAGGGGAAAAAAAAAAAGAAAAAAAAAGTACGACCCTGTTATGGGCTACTGTAGTGTCAAAAAACCCCATGGTTTCAACAAGAAATTCTTTCTTGCTCTTTACTTCAGAAGTAGCTTGAAGAGTTTTGGAAGCAGTTTTCACACTGGAAGCTGTTACCGATGGAAATTCTGGGGTAGCCAAAATTAAAAGGAAGCTCTGCCACAGCTTCCAATGGTATTTCCGTTAGTTTTATTACCCCTATCTCTGCCTAACACAACGCCCTTAAAAAATATTTAACACCCTAAAATGCTTCTAATTTTCCTTCTGTGACTAAGGAAGCACACAACACTAACGAAACCCAAATTTTTTTTAACCAAAATGATACGCTGGACATCTCCTTATAATTTGACAACCACTTAGTTTGCCTTCAAATCAACACTCCATTTCTAACTACATGTAGCACATCACAGCAGGGGTGACCCGTGGTTACATTTTCTAACCCAAATTCACTCTGCTTTCTGAGCAGTTAGAAATGAGAGCTGCTAAGGGCCTACAAATAAAAGTTATTATTTGCTTCTAAATGGTTATCAGCAGAAGACAAGCCTCAGATCACTCCAACCTTAATAACTGCTGCCAGAGTTGTTTACACCCATTAGCAGCTGTCAACAGATGGGGTTTACTTAACTGGCAGCATCACTCAGCTTCAGCGAACAGCATGTCCCTGGGGAAAAAAAAAAAAAAAAAACACCAAAACAAAATAGTCTGCAAACCTTCACGTGAAGAAAACTAAGACGATGGCTGCAGTAATATGCATTTCAAAAATGAAGCGTAATCTGCTCACAGAACTTCAGGATATATCTTCTACCTTTTTAGTAATTCCTCTCCTCTAGCCATGTATTCGAATTGACAGAACAATACAACCAACACCCTCAGACAGCAGAATTTTGCATGAAAAACATATCTAAATTGTTGAAAATGAATGTTATTTTTTTTTTCCAAAAGTATAGCTCCAACTCTCCTTCTAAGCAGATCAAGAGTAATTTGACACAGCAGATTAAAATAAGACACAGAGCAAACCAGCTTTTCTAAAAGAAAAAGAAATTAAACTATCCCAAACCTCTCCCTTACCTGCTGGGCTACTTATTTCATAACCAGAGCAGAGCAAAGGGTTAGGCAGTCAGAGCACCAAGCTATTACACTTGTGATTTTGCTCATTTCTCTTGCTGTGACAGAAGGGTACTGAAAAACCTAGGGTGATTTCTTTTTTTCCCTAATTAATTCCAAAATTGAAACTGAATTGAAACTACAGGAAGAGAAAGATGAAACAAGCTGTGGCAGTTGCCCTGCCCTTTACACCTACTGCGTCCTGGGATGCCTGGCAAGTGGAATTCTGGCCAGACTTCGCACAGCAGTGCGAATGCACGGCACGGGGCTGGAGACTGAAGCTCTTACTAGGTCCTTCCGGGAGGGCAAGGAGCCTCTCCCTGTCCATCTCCATCTCCCTGGTGATGCCTGGAAGTCAGAGAGGAGACAGAGGTACCCATCATGACACAGCTCCGCCCATGTTTCTCTTGGTAGCCTGAACAATTGCTATTTTCCCCTTGTATTTATAACAGATTTGTTTTACCTTTTGTTGTAAACAGTTTTTAGCCTCATGAATAAAGAGGGTGAAGAGAAAAGAAAGGCTTGAGGAAAGAGGATGCTTTTTGGGGTAATGGAGTTTCATAGCTGGACCACCGAGTGTCTGCTATTAGTATGTGCTACCATTTGTATTAAAGAGGAAATACAACCAAGCCAGTTATCACAGGCATCAGTGGCTATGGGGAGCAGTGTCCCCAGGCAGGTGGAGACACCTATCCTGCTCCACGCAGCACTGGGGGCAAGGCTCAGAGGCTTGCTCAGAAGCAAAAGAGCCATAGTTTCCTCCTCATGCTTCATGTACTCCATTTCTTTTCAGAAACAGTGTCTGGAGATGAACGCTGGTTGCCAAAAATGTGATGAATTCAAACAGACAGGCTCTCGTAATTACCAGAGAAATCTGTATACAAAGGAGGAAAGTGAACTATGGTCCATAAAAAAACCCCGAAACAACATATATGAAAACAAGGCAAAGGAAGCTGTTGTTGAAATGAGAATTGCCAGTTCCCAAAACATTTGATTTTCTCTTTTCCCTTAGGCTTTTGGAGTGTAACTTAATACCATTTTCTGTAAAAATAAAATCATTCTGTGTTTCTTCCGTCATTCTGGGAGAGAGAAAAACAAAAAATAAAAAAAATCAGGCTCTCCAGCAACCCTCCCCGCCCCAGGCAGCACACATGAATCCAAAGAAAAGATAATTGCCTAACTGAAAATACCTGAATTCAGGGGGAAAAAGGTATTTCACAACTACTAAAGGAATGGAGTTGTCCCACGCACAGCATCTAGGCACCAGCCATACAAAGGAATAACCCAAAGCTTCAGCCCCTCTCACCTCCCACTGCCTCGGAATCAATGCATAGGACTTTCTGCTGCAGGCCCGGAGCAGCAGAGCGCAGGTCAGCCTGCAAGGCCTCGGGCAAGCTCCTGTCCTCCTGGAGGAGTTACCTTTGGACAAACAGCACCGAAAGATTCAACCGGAATAATTTTATACCATTCCATAACTTTTCCAAGGATTTTGCACTTTGCCTCCCTGGACTGCCCAGCATCCCGCAGCAAATCTTGGTCCCACACCCATGGGCGGCAGCACCCATTCCCACACGCCTGACTCTCCCATCATCTCGGTCACACTCGCTGTGTCGCGTGCTTACCATAGAATCATAGAATGGTTTGGGTTGGAAGGGACCTTAAAGACCATCTAGTTCCAACCCCCCTGCCATGGGCAGAGACACCTTCCACTAGACCAGGTTGCTCAAAGCCTCATCCAGCCTGGCCCTGAAGATGGCCATCATCTCTCCACTGAAAACTGACTTCAGAAAAATTACTTTTTCACTTCTTAGCTCCTTGCGGTGTAAATCATTAACGAGAACTTGTTTATTTTCTGACCTCACCCAACAATACTTTTTCTTTTTTCAATAATTCTCTTATTTTGAAATTACACCTTGAAGTGACTCTGAATCTAACAGCTGCCATTTAACACCTCTGTGAACAGCAGAACATAATTATATTGCCATTTCTCTCCACTGAAGTTTTCTATTTTATTTCAGGTTCGTAGTTAGGGTTTGCAAGAGAATCCCACTCCACTCAACAGATACGTGTATGGGTTTTACAGGCACTTTTGTTATGAATAATGTACCTAACATACCGCTTCCAAATGACGCCGGTATGCCAAAAATGCACTATCACTGGATCTTTGACAGCACTTCATGATCCATTTTCTTTCATGAATGCATTACAAAAAATGTTATTGCTATTACCTGTGAAAGTCATTACGGTGAGACCCAACAACTGCATTAAAGCAGCGTCGTATGCTAACGGAAAACCTTTCAAATACACTGGCTGCTAATAACAAATAGGCCTGTGCCAGCACGTACCACATATTAACCACAATGATTTCCTTTTCTTGACAGAAATCTCTCCACAAAAATTTGCTCTACACTAATGCCTAAAACTGAATTTTAATGGTTCAGACAAGATGTAAACAAAACGAGTTTATCTACTCAGGAAAAAAAAAAATCAAGGCAAATCAATGGCTTCAAGATGGATTAGAAAAGAGCCAATTCTGCAAATGCGATTCTTTTCATTCTTCTGAGTTTCAGGGAAATGCTTTGCTGACATTTCTAACATGCACACTTGTTGCTGAACTGACTTCAAACACGGCTAATCACCAAAATCACCCTGTTCAGAATCTGTGATGCCCAACAGACAGGCGGGTTTGCATTCTCCCAGTTAAAACATCTGTGCATTAATTTGTAAGGTCTACAAAATCTGGAAAATCTTCTGACTGACACATATTGAACAAGAACAGAAATTCTCCTGGCACTGATTACATCATATATTGCTCAGGCTCTGTAACTTGTCCCCAGAATGGCAAATTTCATTAACCAGTAAGAACTATTTTTAACTCTATGAACCTTCACACTTGTAGACTGAACAAAACTAGTGCAGTTTTCTTGGAACCTAAATTGGTTAGTAGCACGAAATATGTTGGTTTGGTACATTCGCACAGGAGCAACAAAGGTTGGTATCACTTTTTAACATTGGAAGGGTTTGTTCATTAAGTTGCTTTGTTAAAGTATTTTGGCACATATACAGAGGCAGTTGAGATGAAATGCATAACATAACACTGATTCAGCGACATTTCCTGTGAAACAAAGTAACCCGGTACATTTCATATGATGGAGAGAAAAGACATTCAACTACAATATCTCTACAGGTTATGTAACGCTCTCTGAATTATAATTCAAGGTTTGAAATCTTTTTTGTAGTTTAAAAAAAAAAATAAATGCAACAAACCCAAGAAATCTAATTCACATTGCCAGCTTTAGAATGCTGTTTGCATGGATTATCAATTCCTCTTCCTAGACCCACAGTCACATATGATAAATCAGTCTCACCTCTGTGCCTGG
>NW_010231761.1:0-1776 GCF_000690775.1 Eurypyga helias | reverse complement strand
GTCATCATGCAACATCGTCACCGGTGTCACCGTCAAGGACGTCACAGTCGTCATCGTCAACATTGTCACCATCAACGTCATCGTCAACGATGTCACCATCAACATCATCGGCAACGTCACCACAGTCAACGTCATCGTCAACGTCGCTGGCAACGATATCATCAACGTCATTGTCAACGTCACCACAGTCAACGTCATTGTCAACGATGTCATCATCAACAACATCATCGTCAACGTCGTTGGCAACGATGTCACTGTCAACATCATCGTCAACGTCATCGTCAACAACGTCATCGTCAACATCATCGTCAATGTCATCAATCAACATCGTCAACAGTGTCACCATCAAGGACGTCACAGTCGTCATCGTCAACATTGTCACCGTCAACGTCATCATCAACGTCACCACAGTCAACGTCATCGTCAACGATGTCATTGTCAACAACATCATCATCAACGTCACCGGCAACGATGTCACCAGCAACGTCATCGTCGTCACCACAGTCAACGTCGTCAGCAACAATGTCAACGTCAACAACATCGTCAATGATGTCACCGTCATCGTCAACGTCATCGTCAACAATGTCATCATCAACGATGTCACCGTCAATGTCATCGTCAACATCATCGTCAATGTCATCAGTCAACATCGTCAACGGTGTCACTGTCAAGGACGTCACAGTCGTCATCATCAACATTGTCACCGTCAACGTCATCGTCAACGTCACCACAGTCAACGTCATCAGCAACGATGTCATCGTCAATAACATCATCATCAATGTCGCCGGCAACGATATCGTCAACATCATCGTCAACGATGTCACCGTCAACGTCATCGCCAACGTCACCACAGTCAACGTCATCGTCAACGATGTCACCGTCATCATCAACATCATCATCAACGTCACCACAGTCAACATTATCATCAACGTCGTCGGCAACAATGTCATTGTCAACGGTGTCATCGTCAACATCATCACAGGCAACGTCATCGTCAACGTCATCAGTGTCATCAGTCAACATCGTCAACGATGTCACCGTCAACGTCATCGTCGACGATGTCATTGTCAACAACATCACAGGCAACATCATCGTCAACAATGTCAACGTCATCGTCAATGTCACCAGTCAACATCGTTGGCAATGACGTCAACGTCATCAGCAACGATGTCATCGTCAACAACATCATCATCAACGTCGTCAGCAACGATATCGTCAACGTCATTGTCAACAATGTCACCATCAACGTCATCGTCAACGTCACCACAGTCAACGTCATCATCGTCGTCGTCAACGATGTCATCGTCAACGTCATCATCGTCGTCACAGTCAACATCACCATCAACGATGTCACCATCGTCATCAGTCGTCAGCGTCAGCGTCGTTACAGTCAATGTCATCGCCGTCATCACAGTTGTCATCGTCAACAATGTCACCGTCCATGTCATTGTCAACGTCACTGTCAACGCTGTCACACTCAACGTCACCATCAACGATGTCACCGTCACCGTCACCACAGTCATCATCAACGATGTCACAGTCAACGTCATTGTCAACGTCGTCACAGTTGTCATCGTCAATGTCACCGTCAACGTCGTCACAGTCGTCGTCAATGATGTCATCGTCAACGTCACCATCAACGTTGTCACCGTCAACGTCGTCACAGTCAATGTCGTCGTCAATGATGTCATCGTCATCACCATCAACGATGTCACAATCAACGTCATTGTCAGCGTTGTCACAGTCAATGTCGTCGTCAACGATGTCATTGTTGAT
>NW_010231760.1:0-8414 GCF_000690775.1 Eurypyga helias | reverse complement strand
GTCCAGGTCCCTCTGGATGGCATAGAATCATAGAGCCTTGTTTCACTTCTGTGAAGCAAGTTAATTTATATTAAGGTTACACAGTTAATTTACATTAAGGTTAGATTGGGTACAATAACCCTGGTACTGTTCAAAGTTGGAGTAAAAGTTGGACTCAGTATAGATATGTTGGTCCTAGTGAGATCATGTTTATTTTGGCTTTTTTGAAGATTCTGTTCTGTGAAGTAGTTCTCACAATAGTTTTCGCTGGTAAATAATTGCAGTAAAGAAGTATCTTGTTGCATTATCCTCAGCAGCCAGGAGACATAAATCACCCAGGCTCAGAGTCTCATTAAATATAGTTTCATTAAAACACAGAATTCAAATAGAATATATAATATTGAATTTAAATAAGATTTGGGGGTTTAAATTTTAACTTTATAAAATTATTTATTCTATTTTAAGCCTTCTGTCTTATTTTATCATCCAAGTATTTTTGGTTTCAGTGGTCCAGCTTTATTTACGGGCATATAAAATGAAATTGTAAGATGTTTTTACAAGCTTCTTGCTTTTACGTGGAGTTTGAGTAGCTTTTATTTGTTTTTGTTTTGTATGGATGAAGAGCGTTACTTATGCTTTTGTGCAATAGGTTTGATACATGCATTTATTAGACATATGTTTAAATTGTAAATGTAGCATCTACTTACTGTTAAATTTAAAAGGAATGTAGATGGCTTTTCTCGTGTTCAAATGGGATTTTATTTAGGGCTATTATTTGGGGGTGTTGTCTTTTGCTTTGTTCCTTTGTTTTAAGACTGAAGTGTGGGATTTAAATTTGTGTAAGTACAAGAACTATCTGTCAGCAATATTTTAAAATAAGTGATCTTGCAAGAAACCTTAATGTGAATTGTGGAAGCAATTGGCAAGACTTGAAGCCTATCTGAGAATGTTTTGTGCAGTTGTTATGTCTGGTATACTTGTGTACCATCAGACCTGGGAATATTTATTTTTATTGGTTGTGCAATAGTGTACACAACACTCACCTCTGGGGATATGAAAAATATCAGACTACAGCTATGATGGTGCTATTTTTTTCCAATAGACTATGAGCCTTTGAAAGCTTATCTGGCTCTTATTGTCTTTATAACAACATAGATAGTCCTAGGAGATTCATTGAGTTTTTTCTACTGGATGATGAATATAACCATACAAGTAGCCTATTTTACAGCATTATGCATCTTACCATTGAGCTAAGTGTAATAGGAAAAAGCCAACTAGTCTGTACATCAGCAAGATGAATCTTAATAAGTACTTAAAACGCATTTTGTACAGAAGGCTTTGTACAGAAAAACCAAGTTCTGTGTTTCCTCAGGTAATCAGTTTGGATGTTTCACTGAAAATGTTAATGCAACTTTCACTTCAGTTAGTCTGCCTGAAGTTGATCACAGGGAGAAAAATAGTCCCATACACTAGAACCTCTACGCAAGATATAATTAACTGTAACTAAGATCTTGAGATCTCTTGTTGAAGTAGAAAGCTGCAGAGAGAACATGAAGAAGCATAGAACAATGCTTCAATTTCTGCTTTAATCAAAACTTGCAGTCAGTGCAAACACTTTCTAGGAACTTGCCTCTTGTGGCAAATCAATATTGTTTTACTGCGGAGTTATGGTTTATTTATACACAACTTAGAGCTCTGGTTCTGCTATTTGATCCATGTTTGCTCATCCCTAGGGCTTCTTGGAAATCTTTTGAAGCCACAGTGACCTGTCCAGATCTTAGTGGTAGGGTGAGAACTAAATGCCCAGTTCTATGAATGCTTATATTGGTAACTTTAATAATTACCTGGATGGTTCCAGAGAAACCACAGAATGGTTATGGTTAGGTGTGGCTGAGGGAAGGAGCCCTGATTTTTGAATACTCATGTTCCAGTTTTTGGTTTGTCATTGGGGTTTTTTTTGGTGGTAGGTGTGGAGGGGGTTTTTTTGGTTGGTTGGTTTGGTTTGGTTTTTTTCCCATTTTGGTTTAGTTTTCTTTTTTCTTTTGTGTGTGAAACTCAAAGCATTGGTTTAATGGACTCTTGAATTCAAGTGACTTATATGGACAAAAAGGAAGTTTGTTCTTTCCTACTGCATCAAGATTATTTTATGGTTATGGACAATAAGCCAGTGCAACCACTAAGCCTTTATCCTCATATGTGGCATAATAACAATTCTGGAACTGTCACAGTGTAAAACTGTATTTTTGGCTTGGCTTCATTTGAAAGTTTACAATTTTTTATGCTTTGTGTTGCTGTGTAATTTTTGTACTATTGGTGGCTAGTTTTGTCTGAATAAGCCTTTTGGGATTACTGCTTAATGTTTTGATTTTATGATAGTGAAGCCTGTATGCAGTGTTTTGCCAATTAATATTATATGCTTGTTAATAAAAGCAGATAAACTAACTGAAATGCTGTCAAGCTGGAAGTTATTGCCCCATTTTTTCCCCAAGAATGGAAGGAATTAGCTGTCATAGTATATGACTGAAATGATGGTGGTGTGGCATGGCATGCTCATAATCAGCCCAAAACACAAAATATGGCCCAAAGCATTACTCCACTGCACATACCGGCAGTATGTCTGTGACAAGTGTGTGGCAAGTAGCTGCCAGGTGGGAAATGAAGTGGCTTCAGCAACAAAGAGGAAAACACAGATGCTCTGATGCCTTTATATATCTGTGGATAGAAAGGTACTTACTGGGGCTGTATGTGAACTGGTGGTGGTGATGTGCAGGGGCTGATTTCAGAGTTCTGCAATACAGATATTCACGTAGGCGTGTGCCAAATTAACAAGCATATCTACGCGTGTTCTGGCTTTATTTTATGTATTTCGTGAGCTACTAGGAGGAAAAAAGGCCTCTCTCGTGTAGGAAGCTTCGATTAATGAACTGAATGTGTTTTGCCTTAGAAAAAATTGGTCTATTGTAGTATTTGGCAAACATTGGTGCTTGGCCTCTTAATAACTGCCAAGAGCTTTTTTCTTTCAAGATTCTTGAGATTTATTTTAATACCTGAGCCGACCAAAGGTATGGCTGTATGTATAGGCAAAATTAATTGAAATGCCTAGTTAAGATAATACAGTAAATCTGCAATGCAGATGCTATAGTAGTTGGATTTCCTGCAGTATCTACATGCAGTAATGCAAATTTAGAGCTTGTGAACTGCTCTATGCATACTGAGAGGACAGGAAGGGCTGTTATTCCTGCTCTTGGCTTGTTAAGAACTGCCAACAACTATGGGCTGGTTTGAAGTCAGGGGCTTATTCATATACATATTTCTTATTTGCACTGGTAGTACCAGTGTATAATTGTCCTGAGGAAATACGGTATTTGCCACTTGCTAGCTTCATTTAAATACAACCTTGAGAGACTTACCGCTGAAAGTCCCTTTGCCTGTGTAGAGTCACTTGAAAGTTGAATACATGTTAGCATGAATTGAGCAAGCGTTCCATTTTGTATATTTTCCATGGTGTCATTATGCTCCAACGCTTCCTTGAGCTTTGTACTAGGGATTGTTTTCATCTCTCTGTGAACTAGCTGGTGACGGGCCTGGCTCAGCCCGCTTCTTCACTTCACGCATTTTCAGCAAGTATTGCAGGAGTCGAGAGATTTGCTTGAACGGAGGGGTGCTGTTTCATGGGGGTTTGATGCAGATTTTCTGACCTCCTGAAATGCTGGAGTAGCTGAGAGATGACAGAAGCTTTCTTTTAGGCAAACAGAAGTACGCGGGCACTTAGTGCTGTATGCAAGTTGTGGTATCTTTAATTGGGATATGTATTGTGAAGAAATTGCTGGGGTGTGCAGGAGGAATGACTTAAGTGTATACCTCACTTCAGGAATGATTAAAACCATCAGTTTCTGTTGTGACCTTTGAAATGGTTGTGGCAAAAATTGCTTTGTAAGTGAATGTTTTTTATTGTCCCACGTAAAATACACTTGCAGAAATTCATACTGTTTTCTGGCTTTGATTTGGACAGAAAAAATAACTTCTTCAAACTTTTATCTTTTATTACCACTACTTTGTGTTTGTTTGAAATGAGTCATTTAAAACTAGACTGCAAAACATGGTGGAAAACCTAAAGAACAAAAACACATGATGGAATTTAATTAAATCCCCTTGTTACTTGAACATGGTGCTAATCTAATAAATAAGAGTTAAAAAAAAAAAAAAGTTTGACTGAAATTCCCAAGCCTCACAACAAGAAATTGTGCTAATAGTTGTGTTAGCCCTGAAAGCATAAACTTGCCCAGCAGCCAATAGCAGCCAACTGCATTTTTCCTGCAGAGATAATTCAATGTGAGAAAGCTCTAACTCGTATTTCTTCTTTTATGTGTAGCTGATACTTTCTTACTCTACTGACTGAGTATTCTGCTATGAAAATCAGTACTTTACAAACGGAATGTCTCTTTCTCTGCAGTAACTTCCTCAGAGTTTCTGTGAGATTGGAGCAGTCAGAAAAAATAGTCTGTATTAATGGAATATGTGAACTTAAGATAGATAAATTCAGCTGTTAGAACTCTGGAGTAGATTTAGTCACTCAGGGTTAAATTGCACTTAACTCAGTTAAGCTTAATCCACTACCGTGTCTGAATAGAGCCTGAACACAATGCAACTCTATATGTAAAAGATTCCTGCAAGTCTAACTTGTAACATGGACCTCATTTAGCTTTTCCTGTTCTTAATTTTTTTTTTCCCCCCAAGCTTCCTTATTACTAGCTTTTCTGTGAGAAATTCAAGCAGTGGCCTGGCCTTAGTGGAGAAAAAAAGTTTACAAGACTACTCTCAGAGATTCCTCTGCTAAGAGTAACGTGAGCCACATCTACCTAAACGTGCCAAGTTTTTCACATGACAGCATTCCTGGACTTGTGCTATCACTGTGTTGAGATGTTGTATTGAGAGGTTTGAATTAGACATGTCTGTGCTTCGTATGTTGTGTGATAATTATATATTGGTGTATCAAACATTTGCCATATCCATGAAAATAAGAACAGAACAAAATTCCAAGCAACTGGCTTCGGGAGGAAGACCAGGTGGTTTCCATGAGGGGAACAGCCTTGCCTCTTGTTTTCTGCCTGTGCATGTAGCATCTAACTGTTCCTTCACCCACCTGAGGGAAGGGAAGCTTCATTTTCGTGCATGTTTTTAAGACTTTCTATTTATGTATTTTCTTCCTTCATGCAAAGCTCACTGCCCCTTGCCTGGATTTAGACTTCTTCATTCAGGAGAACACAAAGCCTTTGATTCTGCATGCTCTAAGGCTGCTTCATATGAAGGTCTCCATTGCTGTTGTGAAAAGTAGTGACTTCTGGTCCAGCAAATGTCTCTGCTTCTGGGCTGTTCTGCTTGTTCTCAGCAGGCTGAATAGCAAAATTTTTGCTTTGGTATATTTCAAAATACAATATAATCTCTAAATGCTGTTGTTTTCCCACTTAAGCTATGTCTTGGTAACCATCTGCAATGGATTGTGACAACATTGCTTGGTTTATTGTTTTAAACGGTTTTTGCTTATTTCTGAGAATACCTAGAAAGAAAATGATAGTATAGTGGCAAACCTGGATGTCAAGTAGAATGTATCCTCTGGTCCTGCTTTCACATCTTCTGGAAAAGATTCCTTTCTCTCCTTCATTTCAGCCTATGGTCTGTAGCTGTGACATCTGAGACCTGATTATTTCAGCTGTTTTCTCTGCTCAGCTCTGGGGCTCTCTCTGGATTTTATTGCAGCAGTGGGATTTGCTTGAAAATGGTGGTAGTGCTGGTTTGAACAGATACTGAGTAGTTGTTTCTGGACCCTCTACCACTGGCGTCCTGACTCAAGAGACTTCTCATTCTGGAGAAAGAGTCTCCTCTCCCTTCTCCCTGGAAAACAAGCAGTACCAAGTCTGCATGCATTTTGATATGACACGGACTGCTTCACCATTTCTCTAAGAGTCTTTGGGATTAGAAGATCCTTGTGTTCAGACAAGGTTTACCTAGACTTACTCTGATTCACAATGTCTTACAGAAACTTCACTAGTATTTGTCAGACTGGCTGGGGACTAAACATGAAAAAAGTTGCTAGCAGGGGAGTTTGGGTTCTGAGGTGGGCAACTGTGATATCTCACGTTGCCCTGCAGGAAGTTCGTAGTTCTGAGACAGATGCTAGGCGGCTCACTTCTTTAGCATTTTCCATAGCTTGACTGGCATCTCAGTATTCGTGATCCGATATCTGGAGGTTCTCCTTAGCAAAGCTTGCTTTCAGATTGCCTTGGGCCTCATCCTCTTGTTTCCTTGGCTTTGATGTGTTGACTGGCTCTGTCTCTGCAGTAGGGGGATCTCTTCTTGCAGGATATGGGGAGGACTCGTTAACTTTCTTCATCTTTCCCTGATCTGCCCTGAGCCATGGTCTGTTGCAGTCTCAGCACATGCATGTTTATTAGAGGTAGCACTTTGGTGGTGAAGTTCTGGCTTCAGTGACAGTCACCAATGTTTCTGCTGCATACTGCCAAGTGAATTTGGCTGCCTGTCTCTTTCAGGATTCTTGAATGTCACAGCACATGAAAGACTCTTACAAGCAGCCAGCTTGGGTTGTGGTTCTTGGGACTAGAGTCTCTCCATCACTGTGAGGTGTGACAGCAATGTGCCCTTCTGCTCTTTGCCACAGGCAGCTACTTGTTCAGGCTCTGAGGTGTGAAAAATTCACAACAGCAGGGAAACCTTTTTCTGTGCTGGTTCCACCTCTCCCTCTAAGTCTTGGTGCCAGCTGAGGCACCTGTTGAGCTTCTGCATGTTGTCTTGGCAGTATCCTGGACCCAAGCTGCAGTGAGCGAGGCAGAAGAGCATAACCCCCTTCCTGCTTCTGCACGGTCTTCCCCATCACTGTGTTCTTGCCTTCAAGGCTTTCCTATGCAGGCAGCTCTAGTGAGCTATCACTGGTCCTGTGCCTGACTTTCCTGCTGCTTCACTCACTTCACCTTAGATGAGGGGAAAAAGAATCAGTTCTTATGCTATCTGCTCCACAAAGCAGCTTCCTGCTCCTGAGAGAAGACAATTCCAGCTCTGAGTGTATGCACAAACGTTTCATAAGCTGCTTATGCAAGCCTCTGACCTGTGCATCCTGGTAAGGCTTGGAAGGAGGTAAGATGCCAACTCTGCCTGAATTTGTCCTCATCTTTGTCAAAAGAGTGGTAGAGTTAGAGGCTGAGACCAGCAAGCTCCTCTGCTAGGCCAACTCAGATGTGTGTCAGAAGTCTTGATGCTGCTTTGAGGTGAAGAAAGCTGTGTCAGCTGCTAGTCCGGTGCTCCCTGCACTGGGCATGGTGATGTAGGTTTGCAAACACAGATCTACGCCCTTGGTGGTTATGATTCACAGGATGGCACTGGGAAGAGAGCATGTGAGAGGTGGCTGCAAAGCAGGCCTAGCTAGACAACTGTCATATGACCATGAAAGAAGACGAGAGGCAGGTGAGACAGGGTAAGAGGAATAGGGACTAGTTACCTAGTTGAGTGAATGAAGGTCAGTTATTAATGAGGTTAACAGACTAGGTGAACGTGAGTCCTGCAACATGTTTTGCACATGAGCTTGATCTTTCTTACATTTGGTGACTGTATCTGGAAATCTCAGGCTGGTATGCTTTCTGTTTTGTCTTTGGAGCTGTAAGAGGTGTGCTTTGCCCTGGAACTGGCATGGTCTGATGGCAGGCACTGCTTTCTGTGTCAGGAGATCAGGTTGCAACTGTTAGCAAAGCTGCTGTGTGTTCCTGGCTCACTATTGGACTTGAGCATATACTGGAGCATTAACTGGGAGCAGGGCAGGATTTTTAAAACTTTTTCAAGCTAGACAACATCACAAAGCCAAGGAAGCAATGGCAGCTGCTGAAAAAGCTGAATTTGACTGCTTGGTGCCTGGTTAAATTAAACCAGAGTTACATAAGCCAGACATTCACATGGGCATGCTTAGAAATTGAAACAGGGAAATGAGAGAACTTCTGTATGAAGCAAAGCAAAGTGATGTCGATGACAGTTCAGCGTTACACTTCATGCTAGGATCGGGGGTGCTGGGCACAGTGACTGTCCTCACAGGAAGTGCTAGTGCCCTGCTGTGACAGGGAAGCCCAGCCCTGCAGAGGGGATCTCAGATGCAAAGGCACCTTAAGCACAGCCTTGTGTTTCTGTCACAGCGCAGAGATCACCCAGTGCATGGCTGGTCTCTGAGCCCTGAGAAGAGTACTGATAACACTGGTGTGTTTTAGTTGTTGCTAAAGAGTGCTTGCACCAATTCAAGGACTTTTTCAGCTTCTGATATTATGCCTGTGTTCCCAACTTTCTTCCTATGAGTGGGGGAGGTGGTGGACTATGACACAGTTCAGACCGCTAACCCAAACAGCCATAGGCATACTTCATTCCATAGAACGTCATGCTCA
>NW_010231759.1:0-8109 GCF_000690775.1 Eurypyga helias | reverse complement strand
GGCTGAACCCAGCACACCCAGAAACAAACAAAAGTTTCTACATAATCCATAAAATATCTTGTCGGTATGTGGGAAGGGTTCTGCCTCTATTTACTGTTTTTAGAGAGGTCTCTAATTCCAAAAGCTAAGATATAAGTGTTGAAAACACATTATTTTCAGAAAAAATAAAGGCACTCAAAAAACCCCATGCTACAAGTGAAAACTGAGCACTGCCAATTTGGCATTCCATAAAGACTGACAGAAAAAAACACAATTATATGAAAAACCTTGGAAACAAACTACTGTTATTAAATCATCCTAATGTTCATATAATGATAAGTTTCAGTAGCAGGTCCATTTCTGGGAATGTAAAAACAGCAGGAGAATGCCACAGTGAAAGATGAGATACATGTGTGGACACACTGTTCAATGACTGATTTGTCACTCCTCCAGGCTGCAAATTGTTGACTGAGCAGTAAGAGTAATAAACTAATTGCCTTTGTCTTCTTGAAGCCTTAACTCTGCAAAGTATTCTTCGCCCATTCTTTTCTTTTCTCCTCTCATACTACTGATGGATAAAATTAAGACTGCCCTGTTGGTGACTGCAGCCCAGAATTTAATAGCACTTCGAGACAATGCAATACATTTCAGTGACTATCAAATGAAATATAAAACTTTAAATCAATATAAAACCTTAAATCAAATTAAAGAGAAGTTGTGTAGTTACAGATGCAAAAGCTTATTTTGTGTGATATAAATTTAGAGGTTTATATATAAACCGGTTGGGTTTATCTATTCCTGCTTGAAAATATGCACTGTCAGTGTATGACTATAGATTTTTACCACAAGGGACTCTCTACGGGTCTAGTACTGTGAGCTAGAATAATGGCAGCTCCAGTGACACAAAAAAGGTGGCTAGGGTCTGTTTCCAGGACCCTAAAGGTATGAGAAGACAAGTCCCGCACTGTTCCTCTTAAGGCTTAGTATAGGATTACGTAAGGATTTTTTCACTTTTCATCTTCATTTAAAAAAATCCAGTCTGGCAGGGAAATAATGAATCAATGATACCTAGAAAGATGATGTAAGCAAATGAACACTTCAAGGATAGATTAACCTGGTGGCATTATCCTGAATTCCAGAATGCCTGAATGCCACCTGTGTAATCTGCCTGAATTAGTGCCACTTTCAGATGTAACTCCTGCCTCATGATAAAGTTTTCACTTGAGAGAGACCTGAGTTCAATAACTTCCTGTATTTTATATGAAGTGGATGTGATGTGAATAGATAAAGTATCAGACGAACACGGACTAGGTACCAAGACAGCTCTTACTGGTTACACAGCCAAGCTGACACTGATAATCTTTGCCTGACAAGTCCTGATTTCTTTTAAGTAAAATGAAACAACTTCAGCAATATTAAAGGCGAGATGCTTCCCTCTGTGCTATAGCTCGGCATAATTAGGATTCTCTGGACAGATGGGATGAACAGGATTAAGAGGTCTCAGGCAGATGAATGATGTGAATCCAGCTCTTGTATTTGGAGACAGTTTCTGCATTAAGATACTATATAAAAAAGCACCTTCACTCAATGACAAGTTAACAGAAGGATAGCTGTTGTAGTTAAGGTCTGAGAACCCATGGTAAACTGAAATCTTCAGATCAACTAATTTATTTCTCAGGGAAAAAAAAAAAAAAACCCAACACGGTATTGCAAGGTCTGGCAGCAATGTTGAAGGGTTTCCACCAAGCAGAATCTTGCAGCTACATGCACACATCCTCACAATGGCTGAATATGTCTCTTAAAATATGAGTAGAAAGTGCTTTCTCATAACAGTTGAAGGTGCCTACCTTCTACCGTGGAAAAAAGGGAAGAATTAGATTAGGAACTGAAGATTTCCTTAGGCATCTTTCTAAGAGAATAGGCACATCATGTTTAAGGTGAACAGATAATGTATTGTATTTTCATGGGGGAAAGAAGAGAAAGAAAATAGATTTGTTGAGTGAGGTTTAGCATTTTCTTCATGAACATAAAGACAGGAAGGAATACATTGACATTTCTTTGATTTTCAAGAAGTAAAAAGTTTTCGTAAAGCATAGAAATGATTAGAAAATATTTAGCAAAACCTTTTTTATCATTCCTTTCTTCTTCATTCTTCTATGGCTGAACTGTACAGAGAGCTTGGCTGTTTCGTCTACTGCAATAGGAGCTCCTATCAACACATGATTAGTTTAGCCAAAGAAAAAAAGAAATAGAAAAGCATATAGTTCAATAAAATGCATAAAGACTTGCACATGCAGCAGATACTCCCTCAATGGGTTGTAAAGGAAAGTAGACTGTAAATCTTAATCTGTAAGTATAAACAGCTTTATAAAGGTTCAGTAAAGGGTATGCCAGTACTGCAAATGACAGTACAGATCAAAATAATGGGATTTCTCTGGTTCCCAGAAAAAGCTGCAATGAACTGATTGGAATTTCGCTCTGAGGTCACCTCTGGTCTCAGTTACCTTCCTTAATATGCGTATTATTCAATAACCACTGTGGTGCTAGTGACAATATCCCATCAGTATTGCAAAATTCCCAGTGCAATCTCTGCTTAATGTCTGAAAATATGTGTTTATTCACTGACAGAGAAAAATATTTTAAAGCATACTAGATTTATATAGCACCCTTTAACCTAAAGGATTTCAATAAGTTCCTGAACTATGTGCCTTTAGTAGACTTCAAACACAAATCACTACTGGGACGGTTTGCAGCAGCTCAGGAACAGGCAAAACACTAACAATAACTTGCTTGGTCATATATGGCGATAGTAGTAATGGTTTATTTAGCTGAAATATTTGTTACAGAATTTTTAGAAATTTTGTACTGCACTTCTATAAAAAGTGAAGTAAAAGTTTTCTTATCCACGCTAAAGAAACAAGTGTATTATTTCTTCCCGTAAGAACTGTAAGTTATTTATATGATATTAAATTAATTTACCTTTGAAGGATGAAAGCGACAGTCGGGTTTGTCTGAATGTGGATCCAGAGCTCCAGAAAGTCTGGAGATAAGATGTAGTGTTCAGTTGTATGGATGAAATTCTACTGTATTAAATTAACTTCTTTCAGTATTCATACTAATGTAAGAATTCATACTAATGGCAATATCATTCTTAAAATCTTCTAAATCCCAGTTCTTTCAAGGTTGCTGTTTAGTTCTCTGATGACTCTTGTTTCTGCTCGTTTTATTGTCAGCTGCAAAGATGGTCACCATCTTCAGTTCTGTGGAGTAGTACCAAATCTGTAAATTAATTGCTTAAAGATGCAGTGTCCCAGTTCCAAAAGCAGCTGTACATAATAGAAATGTCCAATATTGATCAACTTTTAAGGTAGCATTATATACTGATGTTATTACTGCAGCTACTAAGTGAATGCTAAATAGTGAGATGTGTTAAAAGGTCTGAAATTTAAAGTTAATGTTAGAATAGCACTTTAAAATAGACATAAAATACTGAAAAAAGTGAAAATAAAACTAGTACTCTGGATCAAACAGCTAAATTGCAGTATCCTTTAGATATTGCTATGAACTAAATTAATCATTACAATTAAGGTCACATTTAACTGGCTTGCTACATTAGACTCAAATTTTTTGATGTTTAAATATTTCTTTGTCCCTCAGCTAAAGCAAAAAAAATAACCCTATTTCTTTATAAAGAGCATTTTAAGCAATCTTTGTCCTTACATTTAGGCACAATAATGCAGAGCTTTAAAACCATATAATTATACTACTTTTGTAGAATTACCTGGTTAGCAATGTTTTTCACTTTTTTTTTTTTTAACCCTCATGATAGAATTGCATATTATAAGTGAAAAACCAAAATGTTTAGAGGCATAAAAAAGATCAGTCATCCTAACCAGTCATGCAAAATGTATGGTTTGACATAGTCATTTTAGAATCTGGCCCTGCGCTTCTCCTTTGCTGCAAACCAAAGCCAGCATTATAACCTGACATGGTTCAGTGAATTACCTTTAATGCTGTAATTCAAATTTGCTGAGTTCAGATTACCAATATGGATATTGTGAAATTTTTATATAGGCTTGATCAGAAGCTGGTGAAACCACCAACAAACAGGAAAAAAATCCATGCGGAGAGCACAGATTGACCCCATATTTAACTCGTAGAAAGTGCAGATGATAAAGACAAATACTTCTTTGTAGTGGTATATAGTCAAATGAGGGACAACGGATATGAGTTTTGGCTTGGAACGTTTAGGCTGGATATTAGGGAGACCTTGTTTACTAGGACAGTGATATCCCGCCCAGAAAGCTGTGGAGACCACATTGCTCCAAACAGTTGCAGACTTCCTATCCCTGGAGTTTTCCAAGAGTGAGCTAGAGGAAGCACCATCTGTGCTTTCCGACACCTTTGTCATTCTCTGAAATCTACACAGGCCTGGACCACATCCTTCCTGTTATCTTAACCCATGTGGCTCTGCTTATCAAACGGCCTACCCTTTCTGATGGCTGGGATTGTAGAAGGAGCCCATGTCCCCGAGCAGTTTGTCAGATGACTGATTCCAGCAGAGGACAGAGGAGGAAAAGAAGCGAAGCTACTGTTGCTGGTGAGTAGAGGTCTAAAAGGAAAGGTACAGCATTCACTTCTCCGTGCCTCCTCTCCCAGAGTTACTTCACAGAGCAGAAGCCATGCGACCAGCCAGCCTGCTGGACGATGACATCGAGTAGCACTAGGAGATCTTGCCACATTCAAAGTAATGCATGACCAGTTCCCAGCAGTTGATCCAATGCATCCTATTGAGCAACATTTACACTCTACTTGTAGGTAACACAAATCTAAAGAGGAGCAAAATTAGCTCTTGTTGAAGTTCAGATAAAAGCAGCTACTAACAGGTAATGGTGCCTGCACAGTACCGTGGGCTGTTTGATACTGAATACATTGTTTTCCTTTCTACATGATAGACTTTGAAAGCAAATGAATGTGAGGGATAAATTTAGTATTTTTAATGGACAGTGTTAGAGATAACTGAGAAGTCACTGACAGGTGAGACTATGAAGTTATAGGCACAGTTGTATGTTAATACATACAGTACAACATAATAGCTAAATCAGTAACTTCATAATGAGTCAAAGACTCTGAAGTGAGGATCAGACTCTGCATATAGAACAGGCGTAGCAAAAACAACCTTCATCCTTAAAATTTGTTTCTGCAGTGTTGCCCAGCACTAAGGTTCTGGGGCAGCCTTCTTACAGGAGACGGATTTTAAAGTTAAGAAATGTCTCTTGTTCCAAAAAAACTGAAAATAATGATGCAAAATCGGTAAGACTGGATTAAGGGACTAAAAAGGAGTAGACTTGATTTGTTCACTAGTTATTAGAAAGAAAAAAGTTTCGCCCAGTTTATGTTAAGATATTAAGAGCCTGCCAAAACTTTCAGATGAAATACAGAAATCCTGGATATACAGTTCTATGATACACATTACAAATTTTCCCACACTATTAATTTTATTGCCAACTATTGACTTCTCTGCATTTTACATCTCCCAGATTCTGTCAATCCTCAGAACTTTTTTTTTTTTTAAATTGCAGGATTGCAAACTCTATCTAAATAGTGTTGTATATTTAACATCAGTAGTTTAGATAGATGAAAAGTCTGACTCTCACAGCCAAAACAAAGCAGGGGAATATTTTAGCCCTTTACAGAAAGCACTAAACCAGTTTAGTAAAATCAATACTAGAGGATACAGTACCAAGGTTTTGGGTTTATATCTCTTCCCTCCCCCATTCCCTTGACAGTACTAAACTGAATAGTTTACTATCTTGCTGGAATACAATACTGTAATAGTGAGTAATATGTCAAAGCGATGTTTACAAGCACAGTGATGCTGGGAGTTTATATCAGACCACAGCTTTCAGAATAACTAATGTATATTTATAATGACTTAATTACAGTGATGAGGTATGTCTCTGCTGCCATGAGGAAAACTGAAAGGAAGAATATAGTTTAAATTATATATAGAATAACTCAGCTGAGTGCAGTTTTGCAAAGTTTGCTATTAGCAATTCCCATTTTACCTCAGTGAAAATACTTCAGTAAGAGACTCTGAAGATGCACAATGCATTACAACAGGTTTAGGAATTGAACATGCTGATGGAATCATCTCAACAGAAATAATGATCAAGGCTTTAACTGCAGTGTGGCTGACACACTCACTTGGAGTATCAGAAAAAGGTTGTTCAAATCTTTCTGATACTCTGCTACAACTTGAACCTCATGCTTTGCTTTTAAGTTATGGCAGACCTAAAAAAGGTGATATCAAAGTTTAGTCTTAGACTATAATATCCATACTCCTGTCATTCTTTATGGATGCTTTCTGAAGTTGAAAACCAGCCTTGTTTGCTTCTTTCTTTTCTTAATTTATTAACAACATGGTGCAACAAGAGAAACAACAAAGTTAAATGAATTTCTGTTTACTCAGGTAATTCTTACTCTGAGGTCCACAGCGTTCATCTGTGTCAACCTGAAGTTTGGCAGCAAAGAAGGCGTTCAGAGAAGATGTTTTGTACGGATGCAGTTATCCATGTCACTTAGCTTCCTTAACCTGTTTAGGGGTGAATGGAACCAATGAAGGAAAAAAGGGCATGTATTTTATTTTTCTTGATGGTAGTCCTGTAAGAAAGGAGTTCCAAAGATTTCTCACCATTCCAACATGTGCCTTTTGGTTGCTATTCAGTTCTGTGTTAGGAAGTTTGGCTTGCACACAACACAAATTAGAGGCCTGTAGAAAGACTCCTTTAAGACAGAAAAGAAAAAGAAAGGATCATGATGCTTTTCATGGCACTTGAGCAATTAGTCCGCGTTAGTCTATGTAACACAGGCATCAGTTCTGGACATGAGCGGTCTCCTGCACAAGGCTGTCAACCCATTCATCTCCTCCTAGATAACACTTTCCTTGTGCAGACTAAAAAGCATACTCAAATAACAGTTGTGAAAACACTTTCCTTCAATGTGGGAGATACTGTTTCAAAGCAATCTACCTGACAAATATAATTTCTGATATCCCTAAGGAGTGCTCTGCAGTACAGTGGCTGTCCTGGAGCAGTTCTGTGTCATCTCTAAAATCAAGTTTGATTAATTGATTATAAAGCCAGACAAGTCTGTGTTGACCATGGAGACTGACTTCCTATGTAATACTCTAGGGAAGTTCCCTGATAGATAGTTTCAGCAGAAGACAGTAAATCAAATCTCATTCTGATGTAAATAATTATATATTAATTGAACAAGTATGTAGGGAGGGCTACCCTAGAGAGCCATCAGTAGGGCAGTTTAACAACAGAGTCAAATAGCACTGCCAACTTACCCATTTCTAAGTCAGTATTTTTATTTTCTAAGAATACCAAGGTGGGTTTATATTATTCTTTTCATCAGAAACGGCCAGTATAAATATCCTAGAAAACGATCCCACTCACATATCCCTTCACTTCTTTGAAAGGACAGACTCATATATAGATCTACGTTAACATGATGTTAAGAATTTCACTAAAACAAGAATATCAATAAAATGTAGTAGTGAACTAAATGTATAAAGCTAACATTTTACCTTGATGTGCAAATGTGGCTGTCACATTAAAAAATGTGACTGTCAGAGATCTGAGAAAGGAGGCCCAAAAGTAGACTGTCTCTGGAATTGGTCTGTAAACATCTGTATCACAATTTTTCTTTTCTTTTTTTTTTTTTTTATTTCTTCTTTTTCCAGCGGTTATGTTACAACCATCCTAGAGTTTGAAAGACAACCATGCATTTTATCTACCCTCTTTTTCTTGTTTTCAGCTTACACATCTTCCATTATGTTAATAATACCACTCATGCTAAAATGAGGGACTCTAGAAATAAAACTGGCCTGTTAATAGGGTGTGTTACATGACTTGTGCAAGTGGTACCCAACCTGCTTTAAGCAAATGTTGCCTCTTGCTTGTTCTATTCCCTTTCCGTTTATAAAACTGTTGGAATTTTTTTTTTTTTATTCCCTGTATTTTAGACTGACGGAAAGGGATTGCAACCACTTTTTTTAAGAACCAGTCTGCTTTGACAAACTGAAATACTCCTGAAGGTAAAAAAAAAAAAATAATTAAAAAA
>NW_010231758.1:2758-4028 GCF_000690775.1 Eurypyga helias | reverse complement strand
TTTTTAAGCCCAATTTTCCAGGCCGCCTTCTCGTCCTCCCCAGCGGAGCGAGCGCCGGCCGGCCGTAGCGGCGTGACGGAGGAAGGACGGGGAATAAACCCACCAGTCGTCAGCTAGGGTGGAAAATTCGGAGCGAGACGGGTATTTTTTTAGGATTCGGACTGCTCGAAAACCTTGCTTATATATAAAAAAAAAAAAACATCTAAACTAATAAAGGAGCAGAATCATGGAAGTTTGAGGGATTTGGCCCAGTCAAAAACCAACCCCAAATGACTATATTTTTGGGAAGGAAAACGCTGCGCTGAGATTTGAGATCACGATACGTTTCCTGGCCGTATCCTTGGCTCTTGAGGAAGCGTTAAGAGAATTTTACACCCAAGAAAACCACCGTTAAGAGTCGTTAAAACTATCCCTTCTGCCGAAAGAAGGCGTTTCTATCCCTGAAATTTTCATTTAGTGTCAGTCTAGGAAACGATCCACAAGGTGCTTTAATTCACGAGACCTCAAGTGCTGCTTTTCTTAAAAATAAAACCCCAAACCAAACCAACACCCCAAACAACATTTTTTGGGCGAGGAAACGGTCCGTGGGGCCCACTAAGGCTACGACGGAGGAGCCGTTATCCGAATTCCGTGGACTGGGACTCGCTGCGTAGGCCGGCGGCGACAGTGGAAGGAATTTTACGACATGCTGGAGCAGCGTACGGAAGGGGAGCCCATCTGAGTCAGGACTTTATCCAACCATTGCAGAGGTCCGTTCAAATGAAGTTCGATCCAGCAAGGAGTGCTTGTTACCGTTTGCCGCCTGGAAAAAGGAAGAGGAAAGTGGGAAAAGGGGGAAAAGGGTGTTCGCTTGCACAAGCGGGTTGGGAATTTTTGGGAGACAGCGGCTGATTCTACGAGCTTTAAGGTCCCTTCCAACCCCAAACCATTCCGATCTGAGTTCTAAAAGCAAATTGCTTTTTCCTTACCGATATTCAGCTCCCCATCCTTTCACGAAACTCATCCTTATGGTGCACATCCGCGTGAGCTGATAAACGGCTTCGAACCCTTGGTTCACGGATTGAGCCAGAAGAGCGGCGAATTCTTGGTTATTGAAGATTTTTAGGTTGCACCCTACGACGGAAAAAAGAAAAAAAACCAAGAAAAGCGTTAAAATCAATGAATGCTCGCGCGGGTTTTGCTCCGTGGAAGCCTGAAAATGTGAAGAGACCCCTCCCCGGGTATCAAAAGGAGAGTAAAGACAATCGGTAACTCCAATTTTTGGTACTAA
>NW_010231758.1:2406-2639 GCF_000690775.1 Eurypyga helias | reverse complement strand
CTTCGCCGCCGATGTAATAGAGACGAACGCCTCTTCCTGTAGGAAAATGTGAGAAAAAATTAAAAAAAAAAACAAACTAGTTATGATATGACCCAAATAGTATGGGTTCCCGACGGCGACCCCTGAGGAACGCCCCTCGTCACCGATCTCCCCTCGGACATGGAGCCGTTGACCACCACTCTCTGGGTGCGGCCATCCAGCCAGTTCTTTATCCATCGAGCAGTCCATCCTTC
>NW_010231758.1:762-2096 GCF_000690775.1 Eurypyga helias | reverse complement strand
GGGGTTATGTTTCCCCTTTTTCCAGCCTTTGGGAACATCACCAAACCGCTCCGACTTCTCCAACGTGATGGCTGGTGGCTTGGGAATTTCATCTTCCACTTCCCTCAGGAACGAGCGGATGCCTCTTGCCCCATCCCGTGGCCTCGTGCGCCTTCAGATGGTCTCGTTCCTGCTCTTCTCCAGTGGCCGCTTCTTCGTTCTCCTGATCCCCACCTTTGTCTCCGACGACTTGGGTGGCGCGGCTCAGGCGCTTGCGGATGAGGACCAAGGCGAAAAAATCGGAGTCCCTCAGCCTGTTTGGCACAGGGTGCATCATACGGTTCTACTGAAAAGGTCAAAATATTTATGAAAAACCTCAAAAAAAATCTGGTGAATGTTGCTAAATGCAAGAATCCAGGAAAAAAGGGGAAAAAAAAAAATTTATTGAAAAACTTAAAGTCAAGACGCTGCATGGTGAAAAAACAATATTTTTTTCCAACCGTTACAAATTAAAATCTTGATTGTGTTGAAACCGCATTCCCTCAGTGGCGGCTTTTCCCGCCTCAGGAAAGAATTCCCGAAATCCTACGGACGTCCTTTCTGCATTTTATAAGTTAGAAGAAACCGAGAGACACGTTAATATTTTGTAATTCAAGTTTTTTTCGATTAGAAGCAGCGCTGAAGAGAAACTTTACCCAGGGCACAGCGCTCCAACAAAAAGCCCGAAAGCCCCCCAAAAAAAATGCCCCTCGGGATGTTTTGGCACGTTTTCCCGCCGGCAGTGGCAGAAGTTCCTATGTTTCGTCCCGATTTGGGAAGCGGTGACTCACACGGTTTTTCCATGTGTGTCCTTAAAAAAAGCGACCACGTTGCCCTTGGCAAGTCGGTCTTCAAGTTTGGGTTCCCCTTGGGCAAGGGTTTGGGAGTCGGTCTTTGAAAACATTCAAACCCAAGAAGAATATTCCCAAAGGTTCCCATCCGGATGAACTCCCTGAAGGTTTCCATCCGGATGAACTCCTGGAACAGGCGGATGCAACTCCAGGCAGCGGTAACCTTAGAGAAGGGGCGACGTTGCCAGAGGGAGAGGACCTTAACGAGCGGATCGCGGTTAACGCAGCAGATTTTCTTCAACCGAATCGACGTGCCGTACGGGATCGTTACGGAATTCCGCGCGGAGGTGAGCTCTCCGGTCACGTCCGCGGGACCGAGGTATGAGTACCGCCGGGGCGGACGGAACCAACGGACCAACGTGAAGAAGCCGATCGAGCGCTTAGCTCCCAAGGACGTGGATTACGTGATGACGGGGGTGCAGGACCAGTTGGATGACGAGACGCTTTATCCCTTCCAAGATGGGC
>NW_010231758.1:0-332 GCF_000690775.1 Eurypyga helias | reverse complement strand
GGACGGCTGCATCGACCACCAGCGCGTCGATTCCGTCAGGCGGCTGCGGGAGGAGGAATCACCGTCTCCTTCAAGCACTTTCTCTTCTCCGGGAAGGAATTCAACTTGATGGACAGGCGGGAGTCGGCTCCTCTGAAGGAATTGATGGAGAAGTTGGGATCCGAGGAGAGAGAAACTCACCCCGGGAGGGCCCTTTCGGCCGCTCCCTTCCGCTTTGTACGCGGGGTGTTTTTTTTTTTGCCTCAGCTGAGGTTACGCTCAGAGCCTTAAACTCCCTTTGGTGGCAGGAAAAGAAGCGCCTGTCCCACCGGGAAGAGCAGCTCGCTGGGTGG
>NW_010231757.1:0-1941 GCF_000690775.1 Eurypyga helias | reverse complement strand
TATTATTATTATTATGGAATATATTATATTATATTCCATAATTCCCCCAAAATAGGGAATTTTGTAGGGAACTGAGGAGGTACCTTTTCAGGAGAAACACACTGAAGGTTGCAATAGACTGTCAGCGACATTGATTTTGTGTTGAAATGCATGCGTAGCAATGTTTTAATTCAAATAACCTTTGCTGTGCCACACTGCCATCTCTATGTTATCTCTAATGTTATTCTTCCATCGTTCCAGTAACTAACTGATTGTTTCTCAGTTAGAACAGGTAATTCTTTCCAGCCAAATCTTTCAACAGCCAGTCAACTGTTTTATTTTTCCTTTTGTTTTTTCTCCCCTGTGTGATTATTCTGATAAAGATAATGAAACAGCAACTAATCTTTTACCTGTGAGGTAGAGGTCAGCTTGTGTTCCCTTCAGAACGCTGCTCCCAGAACCAGCACACAGAGCAGCTTTCTTCACTGGCGATTCTGCAGGATACAAGGTGCCACAGTTAAACTCCTTTCCCTCTGTTCAGCCCTCAAGTCAGTACTGCCATTAATTGTTTCACAATAACTACTACCTTGACTTTAGGGTCAGTATAAATTTGTTGGTGGAAGAGACACAGCTGACAGCTTGAAAGAGTCATTGGCCCGTTACATCCCTGATAATACAGCAAAATCCTCTGTGTACCAAATAGATGCGTAGATTTTTTTTTTTCCAAGGTGGAGGAAAATTTGCAGAGAACTACAGCACAGATGCTAGGTGCTGGCTAGTCCTCTCCTAGCGAGGTGTTACTTTGGTTAGCTTTCTGAACTGTTTAATAGGCCTTGTGAACGCTTTCCAGGACTCTCATGTTCCACCATTTTTAGTTTTATAACTAAGGCAGAATTTTGCCTCTGAGATACAATGATTCCTAACTTAGAGCTCTCAGAAGGCCAAGCTCAATGCAAGCTGAGAGCAGCTCCACGTCATTACAAATTTGCCTGTTTGTGTGGCTGCTGATTCCAACCTATTACATAACTTGTGACAGTGACAGGAAATTTAATTCTCCATCACCAGGGAGAGGGAGCACATGAGAGAGTTTTCAACTTCTCTTAAAGTTTTACAGTATGTTGCCATGTAACTACTGTTTACCTAGTGTCTTGCCCATTCCCACAGCTAAGCGGACGTAGGGTAGTTTTAGGTGGCTTTTGATACGCTCAATTACGCCTGACAAGGAGACTGGCTCGCTCAGTGCGCACAGACGTCCCATTCCAGTATGGGGAAGAAGAGGCTGAAAAAAAATTGAAATTACTGTGAGGAAGCTGACTCCAGAAGTTCACATTGCTTTCCATACTGTACCATGCCCATTCCCACAGCTAAGCGGACGTAGGGTAGTTTTAGGTGGCTTTTGATACGCTCAATTACGCCTGACAAGGAGACTGGCTCGCTCAGTGCGCACAGACGTCCCATTCCAGTATGGGGAAGAAGAGGCTGAAAAAAAATTGAAATTACTGTGAGGAAGCTGACTCCAGAAGTTCACATTGCTTTCCATACTGTACCAAGACGAGTATGTTGGGCATTCAGGAATTTTCCTCTGAATGTGGCGAAAAAATACGTATGGGATATTCTCAAATGTAAAATACTTAACTATGCTAGCTATTGGAACTGATTTAAGAATTAGTACAGGCCACACAGCTGTTTTCATTGTTTTGGAAAACGTGTGTGGCTTCAAATCCTCACAGGCTGGTATTTCAGAGCACTGATGGGATAGCATAGGAAACCTGTGAGGCTACTGACTACTCGATTTCAGTATTTAGGGCACTCAGCTCACACAAGTAATACATTCACTGGAAGTAATACAGGATTTCGTTACCTTTTGTAGTAAGAGAATCTCAGTCTTCTGATAAAGAAGGCTGTTCTGGGACAATAAAGCCACCACCTCCAACAGTGCTTTCTGAGAGCAGTTCAGACTGA
>NW_010231756.1:0-1055 GCF_000690775.1 Eurypyga helias | reverse complement strand
TTACCAGTCAGGACTCTGTTTTGCAATATGCTGGTGGTGTGAGCTGGCCTAATAGAGCTTGTGTGTCCTGTCGCTGCCCCTGAACTTCCAAAATTTGCTAGACTTCTATTGGAAAAAGTATTTATTGTACCTTCTTTCTTTTCCTCTCTTGCACAGGAAATGGTACAAGGAGCAATGGCAGTGGTTTTGTTTCATGCAATCTTGATCAGAACCAGGAAAATCCTTTTCCTGTTTCATTAGCTTAATCCTGATTTCCTCTGCTTTTTCCTTTCTTCTGGCATGAAGTACATGTTCTAGTGTTTTAGGTTCTGGCATCAAAGCCAAACAAATCTTTATCCTTTTTACGTATGATTGTCTTTTCCCTTTTTTTCTTTCTTCCCAATTCAGCTACAAAAACAACAAAAAATACCCATCATTTGTATAGCCTTATTGAAGAATTTGTATCTGGCACAGAGCAGCCCCCAAAAAGACATGGGTTTTCCTCTGAACTGAGGTGCTGAGCACATGATACAATTAGTTTCTGTCCAGACTCATTGCCAGGGGAAGTCATCTTTCCTTGAAGATAAGCCCTGTTTTGCACAAGTGCATTTTCCATGACTGAAAAGCCAGAGACTCGTAGAGTTAAAGACTTTAGGAAAACACTGAAAAAAACCCACAGGGCTTGTTTTAAGGGAGTAAATTACCTATGTCTTTTTCTTGAAAACAAAGCAAAGATGTGGTCTGCAAGGAACTTGGTGTCTTCAGTTCTTAAGCCCATACTGGCTGTGCTTATCATACAATCACAAACTTGCTTTGTCCAGTTTCAAAAATTACTGTGAATTTGAAATGTAAAAATATTTTTTGATAGACACCTGTTGGGTCATCGAGTGGAATTATCTCTCGTGTCCTTTCTATATCCATGCTTATGAATGCAATCCATCAGTATGATGGTTTTGCTCATTTGGGGAGGAAGGGGGGATGTTGCCTAGATGAAACTGCCTAGCTGTTAGTAGCAAAGCAGGCCTAATAAAGCAAGCCATGTGTGTACAGTTTGCTACTGCTTACAAATGTAATGA